>NC_048573.1:72712089-72767089 GCF_013265735.2 Oncorhynchus mykiss
GGGCAGGGGAGGGGGGGTGGGGGACAAGACGAGACAAGACACTGCATCAGATGCAGTATAGCCCAGCCATCTACTCACTGCTCAGGGAGAAGGCATTGTGATGGGCTGCTGGAATAGATGTGGTCAGCTTCCCAGATGCATGCTGGGGCCTGGAGAATGTGGAGTGCGCTGACTGCACTGCTGGTCTCTTTTCATTACCTAGTGCTTAACGGTGGCCAACTTGACAGAGTCATGTGGTAAACAGAGGAGCTGTGAAATCCTGGCGGTGGGGGAGGTGGGGGGCATAAGGTAGTGAGAGAGCCGAGCCCTTGTTAATTAGGCACCAAACCAACATATAACTGAACTGAAACAGCAGGGACTACCTGAAGTTGTCCACGTTTTTGCTACGGTCTGCCCCAATGAATACAACCCTGGTAGAACAGCAATCCACAGCAACCCGGGGACTCTCGGCAGTGTTTACCCTCACTCTGCTGTTTCAGGTCACACAAACCTACATAAAAGCCTAATGTTGTAAACTGAAACATGCCAGCGCTTTGCGTTTTCTCACTTAAATGGTGAGATGGGCTATTGCTTGGTTGAATGCCTCTGTTCATTGTGTTTGTATAGATAGATGGAGGGAGGCTATGAGTTTGGTTTCTGCTCTATTTCTGAATTGTGCTTTGAAATGTAATCTCGATAGGGGAGTCAACCATGCATGTCACGCAGTGTGAGTACGTCGGTGAAGGAGAGGGACTGTGTGTGGATCACAGGGGAGGAGTCTTTAGACTCTGGGCTGGGGACAGTTTACCAGCCCTCTGGTAGATTACAGAGGAGGGGTCTCTGGGCTGGGAACAGTGGGGAGGGGTCTCTAGTCTGGGAACAGTGGGGAGGGGTCTCTAGTCTGGGAACAGTGGGGAGGGGTCTCTAGTCTGTGAACAGTGGGGAGGGGTCTCTAGTCTGTGAACAGTGGGGAGGGGTCTCTAGTCTGGGAACAGTGGGGAGGGGTCTCTAGTCTGGGAACAGTGGGGAGGGGTCTCTAGTCTCTAGTCTGGGAACAGTGGGGAGGGGTCTCTAGTCTGGGAACAGTGGGGAGGGGTCTCTAGTCTGGGAACAGTGGGGAGGGGTCTCTAGTCTCTGGTCTGGTAACAGTGGGGAGGGGCCTCTAGTCTCTGGGCTGGGAACAGTGGGGAGGGGTCTCTAGTCTCTGGGCTGGGAACAGTGGGAAGGGGTCTCTAGTCTCTAGTCTGGGAACAGTGGGGAGGGGTCTCTAGTCTGGGAACAGTGGGGTGGGGTCTCTAGTCTCTGGGCTGGGAACAGTGGGGAGAGGTCTCTAGTCTCTGGGCTGGGAACAGTGGGGAGGGGTCTCTAGTCTGGGAACAGTGGGGTGGGGTCTCTAGTCTCTAGTCTGGGGACAGTGGGGAGGGGTCTCTAGTCTCTGGGCTGGGAACAGTGGGGAGGGGCCTCTAGTCTCTGGGCTGGGAACAGTGGGGAGGGGTCTCTAGTCTCTGGGCTGGGAACAGTGGGGCGGGGCCTCTAGTCTCTAGTCTGGGAACAGTGGGGAGGGGTCTCTAGTCTCTAGTCTGGGGACAGTGGGGAGGGGTCTCTAGTCTCTAGTCTGGGAACAGTGGGGTGGGGTCTCTAGTCTCTAGTCTGGGGACAGTGGGGAGGGGTCTCTAGTCTCTAGTCTGGGGACAGTGGGGAGGGGTCTCTAGTCTCTAGTCTGGGGACAGTGGGGAGGGGTCTCTAGTCTCTAGTCTGGGAACAGTGGGGTGGGGTCTCTAGTCTGGGAACAGTGGGGAGGGGTCTCTAGTCTGGGAACAGTGAGGAGGGGTCTCTAGTCTGGGAACAGTGGGGAGGGGTCTCTAGTCTCTAGTCTGGGAACAGTGGGGAGGGGTCTCTAGTCTGGGGACAGTGGGGAGGGGTCTCTAGTCTGGGAACAGTGGGGAGGGGTCTCTAGTCTGGGAACAGTGGGGAGGGGTCTCTAGTCTGGGAACAGTGGGGAGGCGTCTAGTCTGGGAACAGTGGGGAGGGGTCTCTAGTCTGGGAACAGTGGGGAGGGGTCTCTAGTCTGGGAACAGTGGGGAGGGGTCTCTAGTCTGGGAACAGTGGGGAGGGGTCTCTAGTCTGGGAACAGTGGGGAGGAGTCTCTAGTCTGGGAACAGTGGGGAGGAGTCTCTAGTCTGGGAACAGTGGGGAGGAGTCTCTAGTCTGGGAACAGTGGGGAGGGGTCTCTAGTCTGGGAACAGTGGGGAGGGGTCTCTAGTCTGGGAACAGTGGGGAGGGGTCTCTAGTCTGGGAACAGTGGGGTGTGGTCTCTAGTCTCTGGGCTGGGAACAGTGAGGAGGGGTCTCTAGTCTGGGAACAGTGGGGAGGCGTCTAGTCTGGGAACAGTGGGGAGGCGTCTAGTCTGGGAACAGTGGGGAGGGGCCTCTAGTCTCTGGGCTGGGAACAGTGGGGAGGGGTCTCTAGTCTCTGGGCTGGGAACAGTGGGGAGGGGTCTCTAGTCTGGGAACAGTGGGGAGGGGTCTCTAGGCTGGGAACAGTGGGGAGGGGTCTCTAGTCTGGGAACAGTGGGGAGGGGTTTCTATTCTGGGAACAGTGGGGAGGGGTCTCTAGTCTGGGAACAGTGGGGAGGGGTCTCTAGTCTCTGGGCTGGGAACAGTGGGGAGGGGTCTCTAGTCTGGGAACAGTGGGGTGTGGTCTCTAGTCTCTGGTCTGGGAACAGTGGGGAGGGGACATGCTCTCCTTTTGAAAGGAGACACACAACATGGTTTGTAGCACAATAAATGACCTCCACACACAACTCCGTAGCTATTGATCTGCAGCGTTGCCTCTCTGTCGTGTCCATTTTGGACAATGGGGTGGGTTATTGCTTTCGTTATTTTTATTTTTGAGAAAATGAAATGAAATCACCTATTTTAAGGCATGTCTAATTTGACTCAGTGTTGGGTGCAGCTTTGTTTTTGTATTTGGTTGGGGGGGGGGATTTTCACATTTTAATTATAGGATTTAGGGTATGGACACACGGTACCGTTTCCTGGCTGAGAGTACTTAGCACCTCTGAGAAGAGTGCTGGCCATAACATGTAAACATACATATGGAATCAGGAGAAGATGTTGGCCTCAGAAGTACCCCAGCGGGAGGTGCAAAAGCTTTTCTCCTTTACATTGTGATGACAAACAGGATGTTTGTTATTGATATGTTTTTTTAAACAACATCAAAGCAAAACAGTGAATCCCCTTGGAAGACAGGCAGAGGAACACTTATATTTGATTAATTATTGTATTAAATCAAACCAAATGGCCTTGACTGCCGAACATTACCGTTGGACTTGTCGATGGCAACTCAGCATTTTAGAAACATTTCTGTCTTCTTGCCTCTCGGAACGGGCTGGAGAGTCTAATTAATTTATTATCTACAAATGCAAATGAGGGAGAATAGGCATTAAGCCAGAGAGCCACACACACAGGATCCTAACATTACCTTCCGTGTATTTCACATCACCTCTCTCTGTCATCTCCGTGTTTTTGTTTTTTTTAACGCTGATCATTAATCAAACACCAATATTGTAATCCCTTACTTCATGTCCCCACCACGTTCATTATAATACATCTTAACAGTTAACACGTAGGCTGTGAGTGGATGGCAGATGCGTTTCAAATCTGTATATATGGTTTAATAATAGTTTGTTTGTATTCAGTGTGTTCGTATTGATTAAGCAGGGCCGTAATGTGAAGGCGGGGGAGTGATTGGTGTGCTGCTGTGTGTAGCAGCGAGGGGCTCGTCAGTATCATTGCCATGTTAGTGAACGTTTGATCTTGCCCGGTAGTGATACATCACATACTGATGGTTGTGCAGTACGTTTCGTTTTGCCGTTTTTATTGGTTCTTCTATAACACCATAATCCCCAACGGGTTACTATCAGAAATCATCAACCTAAACGTACCCGGGATCGTTCCTCGTCTCTCCTTTGTCCCCGACTCGACCGTCGATCATTAGAATCCAGCTCATGTTTTAGTTTTGCTCGGTGTTTTAGTGTTGAGGGGGGGGCTCTTAAACTAGTGTCTGGTTAAATAAAGACTAGCTCAGCCATGTGGATGCGTCTGTTGAACAGCTGAAGGGTGCTCCAGCCTACGGAGAGACGGAACGTGTAATGTGTGCATATGAAAGGGGAGCGAGGAGGAGGAGGAGGGAGAGTGTGTGTGGAAAAAGGAAGCAGAGTCTGTGAACGAACGGAGAACTCACTGATCCCCTGGAACCGGAGCACTCGATACAAACAATATACTTTTTTTTCCTTCATACGCAAGATATCAAGAAGCTACACCACCGTGAAAAAAACCCAGGGGAAACGGAGGCAACCGTGTGTTTTCGGGAACGGCTGCCTCGGAGATTAGTACGTGATTACACGAGCAAAAGTGAGCCCAGGCAGGGCCGTCTTTTGTTGAGGCAAGTGGTCGTTCGCCTGTGTAGCAGGCAGGCAGCTGAAGGATAAAGTGTCTGCCTGATTATTGTTTCAAGCCTCTGGTTTCTTGGATCTGGCCCAGGACACGGGGTTTTATTCGACGGGGTCATCCTTGGTGAGGATTGAAGTAGTTTGTGGCGGTTACTTTGGAACTGTACAGTCATCAGACTGGCGGGTGAGTAGTTGAATACAACACAAGAAAAAAGAAACGTGGAGGGGGTTGAAGGAGGAGGAGGGGGGGGGGGGGGGGGGGGGGGGGGGGTTGAAGGAGGAGGAGGAGGAGGAGGAGGGGGGGGGTAAAGACATTGAATGTTGGCGAGCGTTGCGTTGGGACGAGTTTAGGAGATTTAAAAAAACAAAAACACCAGTTGTATTTATTTGGTCGTTGTTTTACTGCAGGTGTTGGTTGCCATTTACGATAACACACAGTTGAAGTAGCTGGAAAGGAAGCGCGTGTGACCTCGAGTCAAATGTTTCTGTAGGTTGTAACGAGGTGGAACTTCCCACTGAACACCCTGGAGACAACAGACATGCGCAGGAACCCCCAGGACTGTTCTTCATAAGGCTTTTAAACGTTCACATTATTAGTGAAACAAATGGCTACGATTATTATTATTATTATTAATAATAGGTTTACTTCGTCCAACTGATATGTAGGGAACTTTTAAACGTTTTTACGTTTTTCAACCAACTTCTAATCATCATAAGTATTGACGTTTTCACAATGATCCAGTTCTGTGTACAAACACACACTCTGTGTGTCTGTGATGTGTGAAGAACAAGTGAAACTGTTACTGTAATAAGCGAAGGGCCTACCCGTTCTTTGGGGAGTAGGTGGAATATCCTAACAGGCCTAACTGTTGATGTGAAGTTTACCCAGCTTCCAATGAACTGTAAAGGTAGTGGTTTAATTGTATCAGCTGCTTTATCAGTTACATACTAAGATGGGTAGTGATTTATTTCCCTGTATGGGGAGATGTAGTTTGCAGCTTTGTGTACATTAAAACATATCATCAAGCACACAAAGACCAGACATTTGAGAACAGGATAGGGGTGATTCAGGGGCTTCCCTAGTCCAATAAGAGTCTAGCTTTACTCTGTATAGTCCAAGGACGTGACACTTTACAGGTCAATTGGCTCTGGGAGGCAAAACAGCCAAACACTCCCACTAAACGTGAATCGATTCTCAATTACGATACTGTTCTTGAAACAACATAAAAACCCTCTACTTTTAATATCATGTCAAAAAAAATAATTTCACAAATCCAAAATACCACTTAAGCCACGGAAGCCACTGTTATAACTGCTTTTAACTCAGTTGAAGCCAACAGTATGTTTCAGTAACAACAGGTTTGTATTTCTGGGTCTCTTTTTCCGTTTACACACAGGTGTTCAGAGACACAGATGGCTAATTAACACAGGTAGTCCACTCTGCCTTCCGTTTACACACAGGTGTTCAGAGACACAGATGGCTAATTAACACAGGTAGTCCACTCTGCCTTCCGTTTACACACAGGTGTTCAGAGACACAGATCAGATGGCTAATTAACACAGGTAGTCCACTCTGCCTTCCGTTTACACACAGGTGTTCAGAGACACAGATCAGATGGCTAATTAACACAGGTAGTCCACACTGTCTTCTGTTTACACACAGGTGTTCAGAGACACAGATCAGATGGCTAATTAACACAGGTAGTCCACACTGTCTTCTGTTTACACACAGGTGTTCAGAGACAAAGAGGGCTAATTAACACAGGTAGTCCACCCTGTCTTCCGTCTGTTTTCCGTAAACAAGCGCTGTAACATGGAAATACTGCCGTTGTGGGAAGCCAAACCCCTATAACTGTTTTTGTTCAACCTTCTGTTTCATTGAAAGATAAGATCCTTAATCTTCCCGAAACCGAATCGCAAGTCAGCGTCTTATCAAAACTCCCCCGTACAGAAGACGCCTTCGTCCAATTATTCTTGTGTAATGGAATGGAGAGTCATGATCAAGGGTTAAACCATTATGAATCGCCTTAACTGGTGAAGATGAACCAGTACATTAGACTCCCTCACAGCAGCCCTCCCTACAGACTATGACCTGTGTGGCCCCCCAGCATATGCCACTCTTTCTCCCTACAGACTGTGACCTGTGTGGCCCCCCAGCACATGCAGCTCTGCCTCCCTCCAGACTGTTACCTGTGTGGCCCCCCAGCATATGCCACTCTTTCTCCCTACAGACTGACCTGTGTGGGCCCCCAGCACATGCAGCTCTGTCTCCCTCCAGACTGTGACCTGTGTGGCCCCCCAGCACGTGCAGCTCTGTCTCCCTCCAGACTGTGACCTGTGTGGGCCCCCAGCACATGCAGCTCTGTCTCCCTCCAGACTGTGACCTGTGTGGCCCCCCAGCACGTGCAGCTCTGTCTCCCTCCAGACTGTGACCTGTGTGGGCCCCCAGCACATGCAGCTCTGTCTCCCTCCAGACTGTGACCTATGTGGGCCCCCAGCACATGCAGCTCTGTCTCCCTCCAGACTGTGACCAGTGTGGGCCCCCAGCACATGCAGCTCTGTCTCCCTCCAGACTGTGACCTGTGTGGGCCCCCAGCACATGCAGCTCTGTCTCCCTCCAGACTGTGTGGCCCCCAGCACATGTAGCTCTCTCCTTGCTGTAGGGCAGAGAAAGAGAAGTGGGGGTGGGGCCTAGCCTGGGATTTGAACCAGAGTATTAGGTCAGGCCCTAAACAACAGTACTTGTATTGTTATCTGGGGTGTAATCATTCGTCCAAACCTTAGCAAACTGAAAACGTTTTGCTACCCAAAAAACGTTTTTTATTGGACAGATTCACGTAGGTCCCTGTTTTGCTTCCTAGTGAACACACCTCTAATGTCGGTCATTAGAATGTAGGGGAAATGATTGAACATGGGACTTGAACATGGGACTTGAACATGGGACTTGAACATGGGACTTGAACATGGGACTTGAACATGGGACTTGAACATGGGACTTGAACATGGGACTTGAACATGGGACTTGAACATGGGACTTGAACATGGGACTTGAACATGGGACTTGAACATGGGACTTGAACATGGGACTTGAACATGGGACTCGAACATGGGACTCGAACATGGGACTCGAACATGGGACTTGAACATGGGACTTGAACATGGGACTTGAACATGGGACTTGAACATGGGACTCGAACATGGGACTCGAACATGGGACTCGAACATGGGACTTGAACATGGGACTCGAACATGGGACTCGAACATGGGACTACGTCAATGGATTTGAACCAGACAGCGTCCGTATTTCTCTCGTCCTGTAGTAGATGGCAGTCATCTTATCTGATGGTTATGTATAGGCCAGGCCTACTCGGGAAGAGGACGTGATTGTTTACTTAAAGCACTGAAATTGGTCCTACTGTACACATACATGTGACTAGGCATGTGAAGTCAGTAGGTTTGAACCTCCAGGCTATTTGGATATACTGAATGACTAGGCCTCATAGTATAAAGATTGATTTTTTTTAGATTTGGTTATTAATCAAATTAAGAAACGGAAGTAGCTGTGTCCGCCATTTTGTCTAGAAATCACTGTCTCATAAGTCATTTGTTTAAATGTTGTTGTTTCTTAGTTTTTTGTTGTTGTTGATCGTATGAACTCTAATGTTAATGAGGTAGTCTAGGAGATGGTCTTGGCACTGTGTCCATATGACCTCTAATGTTAATGAGGTAGTCTAGGAGATGGTCTTGGCAGTGTGTCCATATGACCTCTAATGTTAATGAGGTAGTCTAGGAGATGGTCTTGGCAGTGTGTCCATATAAACTCTGTAATGTTAATGAGGTAGTCTAGGAGATGGTCTTGGCAGTGTGTCCATATGAACTCTAATGTTAATGAGGTAGTCTAGGAGATGGTCTTGGCAGTGTGTCCATATGAACTCTAATGTTAATGAGGTAGTCTAGGAGATGGTCTTGGCAGTGTGCCCATATGAACTCTGTAATGTTAATGATTTCATAGTTAATCTAGTAGTAGATGGTCTTGGCAGTGTGTCTCCAGGCACACAGTGTTTCCTGTGGTACGGCGAGTCCCATTGTCGGTCTGTGTCCCCTTGTTAGCCTGCTAACTGAGCAGTGACCTCTAGCAGCCTCAGTCTAGCTGAATGATTCTGATGTGATTCATCCCCTGGAGAGGGAGGAGGAGAGCACTGAGGGCTGCCCTAATGGGACCCTAGTCCCTATATAGTGCACTACTTTTGACCGGGCCTATTTGCCTCTGGTCAAAAGTAGTGCACTATATTGGGCCCCTCAAACTCAACTCTTGACCTTCAAAGCAAGTTCCATTGTGTTTTTCTCTCTCTCTCTCTCTCTCTCTGCATTGTTCCCACACCCGAATCAGGAACTGATTTTAGACCTGTGACACCAGGTGGGTGCAATTAATGATCAGGTAGAACAGAAAAGCAGCAGGCTCCAGACCTGATGGAGGGAACAGGGGGCCATTTGGGAAACACCCACTGCTTGGATAACTAATGCCTAGCACAAGGGATATAGTCTACCAAGTACACTTCCTGTATTGTTGTATTTGGTACACATGAAAAAAAGTATTTTATTTGTAGCTTTTTGGTGGCAGCTGTGGTGGGATCTACCAAGTGTAAAATGTGTCTGTCTGATCTTTGTTTAACTATCTTGAGTTCAAAGGGACATAGATGACTGACAGAAGTTACCCACAGTCCCTAGCCCCCCCCCCCCCCTTTACTGCAGCACTACACTACCCTTGTGTACAAGCTCCTCCATTAAGACCATTTCCTCTCTAATTCATTTGAGTGTAGTGAAACTAACCGGATGAGGCCTGACCTCTGGGGACAACGTGGAGGGTTCAAATGGCGATATGACCTAAATAATCCAAACTTTTATAGGCGATTTACAAGATCGAATAAAAAAAAATAAAAAAAATAAAGTTTTCTCTAAGCTTTGTACCATTTTTAAAGGTCATGTACACTGTCTTTCAAACAGTCGGGAATAATCTAATGAATTCAGGGCGTGTGAAATTATAACTAGGCTAAATATAAGCCTTCCACAACCATAAGACCCACTAATGATGTCATTATTTTATCAAAATAGTTTTGCTAATGTATTTAAAATATAAAAAAAACAGATACCTTATTGACAAGTATTCGTACGCTTTGCTGAGACTCGAAATTGAGCTCTTCCGTTGATCATCAAAATACCATCTCTGCAGTACTCCACCAATCAGGCCTTTATGGTAGAGTGGCCAGACGGAAGCCACTTCTCAGTAAAAGGCACATGACAGTCCACTTGGAGTTTGCCAAAAGGCACCTAAAGGACTCTGACCATGAGAAACAAGATTCTCTGGTCTGATGAAACCAAGATTGTACTATTTGGCCTGAATGCCAAGCGTCATGTTTGGAGGAAACCTGGCACCATCCCTACGGTGAAGCATGGTGGTGGCAGCATCATGTTGTGGGGATGTTTTTCAGCGGCAGGGACTGGGAGACTAGTCAGGATCGAGGGAAAGATGAACGGTGCAAAGTACAGAGAGATCCTTGATGAAAACCTGCTCCAGAGCGCTCAGGACCTCAGACTGGGGCGAAGGTTCACTTTCCAACAGGACAACGGCCCTAAGCACACAGCCAAGACAACGCAGGTGTGGCTTTGGAACAAGTTTCTGAATGTCCTTGAGTGGCCCAGCCAGAGCCTGGACTTGAACCCGATCAAACATCTCTGGAGAGACCTGAAAATAGCTGTGCAGCGATGCTCCCCATCCAACCTGACAGAGCTTGAGAGGATCTGCAGAGAAGAATGGGAGAAACTTCCCAAATACAGGTGTGCCAAGCTTATAGCCAAGAAGACTCAAGGCTGTAATCGTTGCCAAATGTGCTTCAGCAAAGTACTGAGTAAAGAATCGGAATACTTATGTAAATGTGATATTTTTACTTTTAATAAATGTGCAAAAAAATTAAACCTTGTTTTTGTTTTGTAATTACGAGGTATTGTGATGTCAGTATGGGGTATTGTGATGTCAGTATGGGGTATTGTGATGTCAGTATGGGGTATTGTGATGTCAGTATGGGGTATTGTGATGTCAGTATGGGGTATTGTGATGTCAGTACGGGGTATTGTGATGTCAGTATGGGGTATTGTGATGTCAGTATGGGGTATTGTGATGTCAGTACGGGGTATTGTGATGTCAGTATGGGGTATTGTGATGTCAGTATGGGGTATTGTGATGTCAGTGTGGGGTATTGTGATGTCAGTACGGGGTAGTGTGATGTCAGTATGGGGTATTGTGATGTCAGTATGGGGTATTGTGATGTCAGTATGGGGTATTGTGATGTCAGTATGGGGTATTGTGATGTCAGTATGGGGTATTGTGATGTCAGTATGGGGTATTGTGATGTCAGTATGGGGTATTGTGATGTCAGTATGGGGTATTGTGATGTCAGTACGGGGTATTGTGATGTCAGTACGGGGTATTGTGATGTCAGTATGGGGTATTGTGATGTCAGTATGGGATATTGTGATGTCAGTATGGGGTATTGTGATGTCAGTATGGGGTATTGTGATGTCAGTATGGGATATTGTGATGTCAGTATGGGATATTGTGATGTCAGTATGGGGTATTGTGATGTCAGTATGGGGTATTGTGATGTCAGTATGGGGTATTGTGATGTCAGTATGGGGTATTGTGATGTCAGTATGGGGTATTGTGATGTCAGTATGGGGTATTGTGATGTCAGTACGGGGTATTGTGATGTCAGTACGGGGTATTGTGATGTCAGTACGGGGTATTGTGATGTCAGTACGGGGTATTGTGATGTCAGTATGGGGTATTGTGATGTCAGTATGGGGTATTGTGATGTCAGTATGGGGTATTGTGATGTCAGTACGGGGTATTGTGATGTCAGTATGGGGTATTGTGATGTCAGTACGGGGTATTGTGATGTCAGTACGGGGTATTGTGATGTCAGTACGGGGTATTGTGATGTCAGTACGGGTATTGTGATGTCAGTATGGGGTATTGTGATGTCAGTACGGGGTATTGTGATGTCAGTACGGGGTATTGTGATGTCATTACGGGGTATTGTGATGTCAGTATGGGGTATTGTGATGTCATTACGGGGTATTGTGTTGTCAGTATGGGGTATTGTGATGTCAGTATGGGGTATTGTGATGTCAGTATGGGGTATTGTGATGTCAGTATGGGGTATTGTGATGTCAGTACGGGGTATTGTGATGTCAGTGTGGGGTATTGTGATGTCAGTGTGGGGTATTGTGATGTCAGTACGGGGTATTGTGATGTCAGTACGGGGTATTGTGATGTCAGTACGGGGTATTGTGATGTCAGTACGGGGTATTGTGATGTCAGTACGGGGTATTGTGATGTCAGTACGGGGTATTGTGATGTCAGTATGGGGTATTGTGATGTCAGTATGGGGTATTGTGATGTCAGTATGGGGTATTGTGATGTCAGTATGGGGTATTGTGATGTCAGTATGGGGTATTGTGATGTCAGTATGGGGTATTGTGATGTCAGTATGGGGTATTGTGATGTCAGTATGGGGTATTGTGATGTCAGTACGGGGTATTGTGATGTCAGTACGGGGTATTGTGATGTCAGTATGGGGTATTGTGATGTCAGTATGGGGTATTGTGATGTCAGTATGGGGTATTGTGTGTAGTTTGATGATGGAAAAACTATTTAATCTATTTTAGAAATAGGCTGTAATGTAACAATCTGGAAAAAGTCAAATACTTTCTGAACCCACTGTAGGAATCTTTATATTTGAAGTTTAGCCAAGGTGGATCTATTTGCTAGCATACATGGTTGAACAGTTTAATTATGAACACTTCTGTCTCCAACGGTTCGAACAGCATGCTAGCCTAGCTTGTTTTTCAGAATGATAGCAAGTTGCCAATTCCTTTTTTATATAGTTGTGTTTTTTGGTTGATTGCACATTTATAAAACAGACTTAGACAGCTGGTATAACAGTCTTTGGCTAAAAATGCTGCTATCGGTACGTGGTCCTGCGATGCCACACACATTTTCCAGAATCAATGTTAATTGATACTCCCTTTTTAGTTGCGTCTGCTCTGCGGGCAGTTACATTTTTCTAACGATACACTTTTAAACTTCTTTATTATAGTAACAAATAATGTCTCAATGTGTTTTGGTGTTCATATGAACGGTTCTTGTTGAACCGGACCTCAAATGCAAATAGCTAGTTGAAACCTCTTGTCAGAACAATACGTGATCTCTGTTGTGTGAGTGGCAGGGGGATGGGCCTGGTGTGTGTGTGTGTATGCAGAGAGGAAGAGACTTAAGTGAGAGGTTTCACTCTCGCCAAAATAAGCCCAATGTGTCATCTGCTTTTCCCGCCTTCGGGACAACGGGCAGATCTCTGGTGTAAATGGGAAGGTGCACTCAGCACCGAAGGAGCAAAGGAGACCAGACCGAGACGACATGAGAACCAGCGGACATAAACGCTCAGAAATAAATAAACGTGATTCTTCATATACAGGCATTTTGTATATCGAGCAAAGACGTACATTCAAATGAATTCTATATATTTCCTGTGCCCTAGTTCAAAATGTTTTCTTCTCAGAAACCCAAGTGGTTTTAACACACATTTTAGAGTTGTCATAGTCAGCTCTATGCTATCCTATGTGTGTGTTAAACAGTGTGGTAATTGTTTTATGTTCGTTGGATTGAACCTTTATATAGATATATATATTTTCTTTGTTTAAACTATGCTGACTTGTCTATTCTCATAGCAACACCTACAGCTTAGTAAGCACATTCCCAGTAACAACACCTCTCACCATAAACAGAGTTTATGGACCGAGTCGTCTAGACATTCACGCACATCCAGACACACAGAGAGAAAAGAGGTTCCTCATAAAGTGGGTAGCTATAACGGCTTGGTTCACTAACAGCTGGGAGGCAGCTAGATGAACGTTGACAGGGCGTTAGAGTAACGTTATTTAACCCATGGGAGTCTTAAGCTATATGGAATTGTTTTAAGAAGGTCATACCAAAGGATCATTTTGCTATTTGATTTAGAATTTTAAGACCACTTGAAGTATCAAACATTTGGTTATAAAAAAAATAAATAGTGGGGGGCCATACTGCTATTAGCCCATACAAACACTTTGGATAACAGATTCACTACATGGAACAGTCCATATATATATATATATATATATACTTTCGCAAGTATTTTCAGCTGGTACCGTGGGACCTTCTGACGAGTCTTGTGAGGCCTGTGGGCGTACTAGAGCAAAACAACTGACATGAACCTGTTTGTTTACTGTGTGGAGCCCAAAACTGTTGTGAAACTACAGACAGAAGTCGGTAGATGGGCTGTACCGAATTCAGACAAGTCCCAAGATGCATGTGGGTGGGTGGGGGGGGGGGGGTCGTAGAGCAAAACAGAGAACATCTAATTGTAGGTGCTACAGACGATTTTGTCAGGATGTCTCTCATGGTCTGACAAACACCGTTCTAGCTCTGTCACCTTTCACCCCAGACGCAGATGTGGCGGATTGAGACCCATCTAGTGCAGATATCTCTAGTTTCATACAAACAGAGTTTTACAGGGAGTTTTGAATGACAAATTATGCTTATTCAATTTTCAGAGGGGGGGAGGGCGGAGGGGTGCAGCCATCGACCTGAAGGGGTTTTAATCTGTTTGTACACTCGCTTTCTTTTTTTTAACCAAGACCCTTTTAGAGCTCCAATAAGGGATTCCTAACTGACCTACCACCCATTCGCTTCTTCTCTTTGTTTTCTAAATGTGGATAATGGTTGTTCAGGTGTTCCTTCTCACCAGTAGAATGTTCTGTCAGCCAACCAGGAGAGAGAGTGTCTTTTTGTCCGTTGGTTTTTTTTGAACAGCGTGATGTAACACTTCCTTTACTTCTCTCTTCCTTTTTTTTTTACAATTATTTATATATATTTTTCAATTAATTGACTCACTGGGTCATCTCAGTAAGAGGGATTCTCCTGTCTGTCAGTGGCTTTGGGATGGCTGACATTTCTTCCAGCTCTGCGGTTCATATAGTGCATCCCAAATGGCACCCTATTGGTCCTGGTCAAAAGTAGTGCACTATATAGGGAATAGGGGCTCTGGTCTAAAGTAGTGCACTATATAGGGATTAGGGCTCTGGTTTAAAGTAGTGCACTATATAGGGATTAGGGCTCTGGTTTAAAGTAGTGCACTATATAGGGAATAGGGCTCTGGTCTAAAGTAGTGCACTATATAGGGAATAGGATGCCATTTGTGGCGTTCTGCTGCCTTCTTTAGAGGTGGACTGTAGTAGTAATGGCCAATTCAATATTTTATTAAAAAAATATAAATTTTTGTTTTGATACCTAAAGGTGTCCTAAAATTCAAAACCAAATAGCTAAATGATTCATAGTATACATATCTTAAAACAATTCCATTTTAAAACAAGGTATCATTATTTAGATCGGGGATGGGCAACTGTAGGCCCGCGGATCCATTTTGTTTTTCTCTTCGTGTTGAAAGTTACAGTAACCGAATACACAAGGTGGAGTTTCAAAATTACTTTGTGCATCAGCAATCACTCAATTGCCTAACCTAGAACTTAGCTAACCGTAACTATTTTAAATGTGACTTCAATGATGTCGGGCACGTTCCAAGGATCCCGGAAAGCACAGACCATAAGAGTACATTATGACAAGCACAAGCCCGCTTGTTTTATTAAAGAACCCAGGTTCTTTAATAAATACATTACACTGTTATGTATACATTACACTGTTATTGTATACAACATGTATTGGCGATCCATTTCAACCGCAAATAGCCTGTAAACGTTTATGCAGGCAAATTATTGCCGTACTGGTTTTTAGTCACGCTCTCTCTAATTTAGCTAGCTAACATTAGCTACTTATCTCATCATAAAGGCAAGCACATGGCCTGAATAATTAGTCTGCGCCAACTGCAGATTGTATATTTCAGAAAACCTAATTCAATTAGCACACTAGCTAACATAACATGCCCAGTAACAGTGCTCACTTTGGCTCCAGTCCAGTTGGTACATAAGTAGCATAGATTGCTAACTAGCTAAGCTAACTACCTTGTGCTAGACAGCTAAGCTAACTACCTTGTTGGGCTAGACAGCTAAGCTAACTTACCTTGTTGGGCTAGACAGCTAAGCTATCTTACCTTGTTGGGCTAGACAGCTAAGCTAACTACCTTGTTGGGTTAGTCAGCTAAGCTATCTACCTTGTTGGGCTAGACAGCTAAGCTAACTTACATTGTTGGGCTAGACAGCTAAGCTAACTTACCTTGTTGGGCTAGACAGCTAAGCTAACTTACCTTGTTGGGCTAGACAGCTAAGCTAACTTACCTTGTTGGGCTAGACAGCTAAGCTAACTTACCTTGTTGGGCTAGACAGCTAAGCTAACTTACCTTGTTGGGCTAGACAGCTAAGCTAACTTACCTTGTTGGGCTAGACAGCTAACGTTAAGGAAGTGAGAATGTGATGAGGACAGTGCTGATTGCTTTTGGTGAAGTGTATTTTGGATTATTTATTTGCACAAGCACGCTGACTTGTGGCGGTCAACTCACCATCAAACCACCATTGCTACTCCCTCTCACGTTGTACACCATACATTAATTCTGCTAAATAAATATAGGGGAAACACGGAATGTCACAGAGCCTGTAACATCCCTGCGGTTTCCACATCCTAACCATTACGATGACAGCTCCTCTGACACCATTTTACACCACCGTTACTAGAGAGAGAGTCTCTCAATCAGCCCTCTAGCCTCTCAATCAGCCCTCTAGAAGTACTATATTATCATGGCTAGGAAATGTAACCCCCCCCCCCCTCTCTAGGAAATGTAACCCCCCCCCCTCTCTATGAAATGTAACTCCCCCCTCCTCCTCTCTAGGAAATGTAACCCCCCCCCTCCCCTCTAGGAAATGTAACCCCCCCTATGAAATGTAACTCCCCCCCTCCTCCTCTTTCGGAAATGTAACCCCCCCCTCCCTCCCCTATGAAAGGTTAAACCCCCCCCCCCCCCCATGAAATGTCCTAGAGAATAAAACTGAGTCCTCTTTGTCTTTTAATTAATGTAAGGTTGTATTTTCCTATAGAGACGGTCTAGTATTAACTGCTTTACTGCTGCTAGCATGTCAACCACACCCAAATACAGTCTGTCAGTTGTTGTTACACAGCTCAAATTATATTGTTAGTGATGCAGGAGATTAACTGTGGTGTGTGTGTGTGTGTGTGTGCGCTCGCTCGCTGGATCCATGTGTATTTTGCGTCTCTTGAGTGTTTGCTAGGAGGAAACGAGCAAGTAGTTTGTGTGTTGTAGCATAGGTTGTACATAAGCATAATTGTCCTTTTGTTACATTTGTTGTACACTACACAAGCATTGTACATAGCGTGGTACATACGGTTGTACACTACACAAGCATTGTACATAGGGTTGTACACTACACAAGCATTGTACATAGGGTTGTACATAATGTTGTACACTACACAAGCATTGTACATAGGGTTGTACACTACACAAGCATTGTACATAGGGTTGTACACTACACAATCATTGTACATAGGGTTGTACACTACACAAGCATTGTACATAGGGTTGTACACTACACAATCATTGTACATAATGTTGTACACTACACAATCATTGTACATAGGGTTGTACACTACACAATCATTGTACATAATGTTGTACACTACACAATCATTGTACATAGCGTGGTACATACGGTTGTACACAGTTTATGTACCATACATAATCAGGAGGTGAAACAAACACCCAAAGGACAGCTTCTAAACTACTAGCAGGGATGCAAACTGGGCTCATGTTCCACACCACTGCTACACGCTGTGCTTTCATTTCCTATCTGAGCAAGTAAGCATTTAATGTCTATAAATGTATCACAGCTTCATTTATGCATAGAATCTACTGTTAAGACTGAATTATACATTACCCTCATATATAATGCAGCAACCCACATTCCTTAATGATTAGTGGGCCGGGCCCAGGCAGAGTGGTAATATTTAATGAATCAGCCCATATTCCTTAATGATTAGTTAGTGGGCCGGGCCCAGGCAGAGTGGGAATATTTAATGATTCAGCCCATATTCCTTAATGATTAGTTAGTGGGCCGGGCCCAGGCAGAGTGGTAATATTTAATGAATCAGCCCATATTCCTTAATGATTAGTTAGTGGGCCGGGCCCAGGCAGAGTGGTAATATTTAATGAATCAGCCCATATTCCTTAATGATTAGTTAGTGGGCCGGGCCCAGGCAGAGTGGGAATATTTAATGAATCAGCCCATATTCCTTAATGATTAGTTAGTGGGCCGGGCCGGGCCCAGGCAGAGTGGTAATATTTAATGAATCAGCCCATATTCCTTAATGATTAGTGGCCGGGCCGGGCCCAGGCAGAGTGGTAATATTTAATGAATCAGCCCATATTCCTTAATGATTAGTTAGTGGGCCGGGCCCAGGCAGAGTGGTAATATTTAATGAATCAGCCCATATTCCTTAATGATTAGTTAGTGGGCCGGGCCGGGCCCAGGCAGAGTGGGAATATTTAATGAATCAGCCCATACTCCTTAATGATTAGTGGCCGGGCCCAGGCAGAGTGGTAATATTTAATGAATCAGCCCATATTCCTTAATGATTAGTTAGTGGGCCGGGCCGGGCCCAGGCAGAGTGATAATATTTAATGAATCAGCCCATATTCCTTAATGATTAGTGGCCGGGCCCAGGCAGAGTGGGAATATTTAATGAATCAGCCCATATTCCTTAATGATTAGTGGCCGGGCCCAGGCAGAGTGGTAATATTTAATGAATCAGCCCATATTCCTTCATGATTAGTGGCCGAGCCGGGCCCAGGCAGAGTGGTAATATTTAATGAATCAGCCCATATTCCTTAATGATTAGTGGCCGGGCCCAGGCAGAGTGGTAATATTTAATGAATCAGCCCATATTCCTTAATGATTAGTGGCCGGGCCCAGGCAGAGTGGGAATATTTAATGAATCAGCCCATATTCCTTAATGATTAGTTACTGGGCCGGGCCCAGGCAGAGTGGTAATATTTAATGAATCAGCCCATATTCCTTAATGATTAGTTACTGGGCCGGGCCCAGGCAGAGTGGTAATATTTAATGAATCAGCCCATATTCCTTAATGATTAGTTACTGGGCCGGGCCCAGGCAGAGTGGGAATATTTAATGATTCATTTACTTCATTGATCTCCGCTTTTGTTTAACCAATGGTGCTGCAAAGCTTAATTTGTCCCACAGTTAGGGTTATTCTTTAGTCGAAGAATAATTATCACTGCTTTGTGTTTTGTGTTTTTAGATGTGCCATCCTAAAGGACTGTGTAGCCTCGTCAGCCTTGTGGATTCAATTAAATTCGACCTTTCCATTTGAGAATGCTGAGCTCAGTATGAGCGGCGTAGGTTTTTCAATACAGCCAGTTGTTTTCCGTTTTCTCTCGGTACTAGGTTTCGTATGTTTCCCGTCTCGTGCCCCTCTTGTCCATGTGTACCTTGAACAGTCTTATCCATATAGACGTCAGGAATTCAATTAGAAGATATAGCATTTAATACATTATCACAGCATATTGACTGTGCTTGGCCTGTCATTGTTGTTCTCCTCAGACCCATATTAAATACATTATCACAGCATATTGACTGTGCTTGGCCTGTCATTGTTGTTCTCCTCAGACCCATATTAAATACATTATCACAGCATATTGACTATGCTTGGCCTGTCAGTGTTGTTCCCCTCAGACCCATATTAAATACATTATCACAGCATATTGACTGTGCTTGGCCTGTCAGTGTTGTTCTCCTCAGACCCATATTAAATACATTATCATAGCATATTGACTGTGCTTGGCCTGTCAGTGTTCTCCTCAGACCCATATTAAATACATTATCACAGCATATTGACTATGCTTGGCCTGTCAGTGTTGTTCTCCTCAGACCCATATTAAATACATTATCACAGCATATTGACTGTGCTTGGCCTGTCAGTGTTGTTCTCCTCAGACCCATATTAAATACATCATAGCATATTGACTGTGCTTGGCCTGTCAGTGTTGTTCTCCTCAGACCCATATTAAATACATTATCACAGCATATTGACTATGCTTGGCCTGTCAGTGTTGTTCTCCTCAGACCAATATTAAATACATTATCACAGCATATTGACTATGCTTGGCCTGTCAGTGTTGTTCTCCTCAGACCAATATTAAATACATTATCACAGCATATTGACTATGCTTGGCCTGTCAGTGTTGTTCTCCTCAGACCCATATTAAATACATTATCACAGCATATTGACTATGCTTGGCCTGTCAGTGTTGTTCTCCTCAGACCAATATTAAATACATTATCACAGCATATTGACTATGCTTGGCCTGTCAGTGTTCTTCTCAGACCCATGTTAAATACATTATCATAGCATATTGACTATATTGTTCTTCTCAGACCATATATTTCAAAACTCAAGCTTTGGTAAAGTAGATCAGTTGTATCACTTGCGAGGCACAGCTGAGCATAAATGTTAAATAATAAACTTTATTTTTATTTTCCTGAAGCGATGATACCTCCATCTGACGGTCAGTCTCGGCGCAGGTAGGGAGAGAGCAGCAGACGGTCCTCTTCTCAAGAGTCGTGTTGTTCCTATGATCAGAGAAAGTGAAATATTCCTCCATATTAAATAGACATGACGAGCTGCTAATAGTAAAAAGGCCTATCGATATACGTGGCTACTCATTCATTCCAGCCGCAGTGCTGGTTGTAGTGCCAGTGGGCCAGTGGAAGTAGGGAGAAGTGCGGTATGATGTTTTTATAATAGTGTTGAAAAAACAGTGTACGGTGCTGAATAAAAACTTAGCAATGAACTCATGAAAACAGCAGTTGTTTCCTGCATTCTTTGACAGTCTCTCTGGTCATGGTTTTAAGTTATTAAATCTCACGTAGCCTAGTATCAAACTTTGCTGTGGGGTCGTGGAAGTTGTGAACACAGTGATTTTTGAGTTATCCGATTGGCCAGCACAGTAGGCACACTTGATTTAGCTCTCTTGGTCCGCCAGGTAGGCGGAGTTTGTCCCTTCAGACAAATGACATGGTACAAAATGGGAACTCTGCCTGTCCGGCACGCAGGGCTTCTAAATCAAGTCCACCTACCGCCAACAACGCAAGAGGAATTGGAAGGAAAAAAACTTGGCTTTATCCGTTGGCTTTTCAACAGAAATGTTTGATTGGCTAGGAATGCCTTGAAGATCGACTGGTTGGTTGGTGATTACTGGTCAAGAGACCGCTGCCTGCTTCTCTTTAGTTGTCTGTTTACTCTTAGCACCTGCCTTGTCAAGCATGTAACATGGTTTGAGTGTAGCCTTTGTATTGCTTAACTCCTGTTCAAGCACATTATTGCAGTACAAGTCATCATAATGATAACCGCAGAACCTTTTGGTTCAATTGGATCCTGTGGAATTAGTCAGAGACCTTGTTCCTCTGTTATAATGAGCTCAACGGTATTGGGCCAATGCTGCCCTAGACATGCCCTAGGGCTAGGCTACAAGGTATGAACCCAATGCTAACCTAGATATGCCCTAGGGCTAGGCTACAAGGTATGGACCCAATGTTGCCCTAGACATGCCCTAGGGCTAGGCTACAAGGTATGGACCCAATGCTGCCCTAGACATGCCCTAGGGCTAGGCTACAAGGTATGGACCCAATGCTGCCCTAGACATGCCCTAGGGCTAGGCTACAAGGTATGGACCCAATGCTGCCCTAGACATGCCCTAGGGCTAGGCTACAAGGTATGGACCCAATGCTGCCCTAGACATGCCCTAGGGCTAGGCTACAAAATCATAATGTTATTTGTCACATGCTTCGTAAACAACAGTTGTAGACTAACAGTGAAATGTTTACCAACAATGCAGGGAAGGGACATTTAAAAAAAAAATAGAAATAACACATGGAATCAATACACAATGAGTAATGATTACTTGGCCATGTAGATGGGGGTACTGAGTATGTGCAGGGGTATGAGGTAATTGAGATATCACTAAGGATGGTTAACTATTTAACTATTTTGCAGTCTTATGGCTTGGGGGTAGAAGCTGTTCAGGGTCCTGTTGGTTCCAGATTTGGTGCATCGGTACCGCTTGCCATGTGGTAGCAGAGAAGTCTATGACTTGGGTGGCTGGAGTCTTTGGCCTATGACACATATTTTATCCTCCGGGGGTGGGGGGAAGAGGTGTTGTCGTGCCCTCTTCACGGCTGTGTTGGTTTGTGTGGCCCATCCTTAGTGATGTGGACACACAGAGAAACTTGAAGCTCTCGACCCGCTCCCTCCCCCCCCGGTATGCTGACAAATCGTCATTGTTGATCAGGCCTACTACCGTCGTGTCATCTGTAAACCCAATGATGGCCGCTCAGTCGTGGGTGAACAGGGAGTAAAGGCGGGGACTAAGCAAGCACCCGTGGGCCCCCCGTGTTGAGGGTCAGTGTGGCAGATGTGGTGTTGCCTGTTCAGTCCCAAGGACCCTAGCTTAGTGATGAGCTTGGAAAGCATTATGGTGTTGAAAGGTTGAGCTGAAGTCAATGAACAGCATTCTCACGTAGGTGTTCCTTTTGTCCAGGTGGGAAAGGGGCCGTGTGGAGGGCAATAAAGACGGCGTCATCTGTGGATCTGTTGGGGCGGTATGTGAATAGGAGTGGGTCCAGGGTGTCTGGGATGACGGTGTTGATGTGTGTCATGACCAGCCTTTCAAAGCATTCCATGGCAACAAGTGAGTGCTACTGGGGTGATAGTCATTTACAAAGGTTACCTTGGCGTTCTCGGGCACAGGGACTATGGTGGTCTGCTTGAAACATGTAGGTATTACAGACTGGGTCAGCCAGCTGGTTAGCGCATGCTATGATTACGTGTCCTGGTAATCCGTCTGGCCCTGCTGCCTTGTGAATGTTAACCGGTTTAAAGGTCTTACTCATCGGCCACAGAGAGTGTGATCACACAGTCATCCGGGAACAGCTGGTGCTCTCATGCATGGTTCAGTGTTGCTAGCCTCGAAGTGCCCATATGAGGTATTTAGCTCGTCTGGTAGGCTCACGTCACTGGAGAGCTCGCTGTTGGGTTTCCCTTTGTAATCCGTAATAGTTTGCAAGCCCTGCCACATCTGAAGAGCTTCAGAGCCGGTGTAGTAGGATTAGACTTTGGTCCTGTATTGATGCTTTGCCTTTTTGATGTTTCCTTGGAGGGCGTAGCTGGATTTCTTATAAGCGTCTGGATTAGTGTCCCGCTCCTTGAAAGCGGCGGCTCTAGCCTTTAGCTCAGTGCAGATGTTGCCTGTAATCCATGGCTTCTGGTTGGGATATGTACGCACAGTCACTGTGGGAACGCAATCATCGAAGCATTTATTAATGAAGCCGGTGACTGATGTGGTAAACTCCTCAATGCCATCAGATGAATCCTGGAACATATTCCATTCTGTGCTAGTCTTCTGGCTTAGCGTCTGCTTCCGCGGACCACTTCTTTATTGAAAAAAGGACACATTTCCCGTTGAAGTAGAAAAATAAATAGCTGTCATGTGTACGCTGTGGTCCCAAGTGTAACAATGATCATTTTCATTCATTTACAGGCCATCGATGTTGTTTTTGTATCCGTTTGGCAACAGCATGGAGAATCACTACTGAAATCTACTCCCACATCACTTAAGTAAACAAATGAAAGACAAATCTTTCCTTTTTTTTTTTTTTACATGGATGTGCAAAACATTCTTCATCACACGAGCTTCACTGTTGCGGTACTGAAGGCTACTTCAACTGGACCGTAGTAACTAGTGGTGTAATCCCAATAGAGAGAGAACGGAAACACAAAAATGGCCGCAAGTTTCACCCATTACGGCATCATTGACTTGAATGGAGACGCCCATTCTACTCATTCTATTTCACTGGTACTTCCTGTTTGAGTTTTTAAATTTAAAATTTTTTTTTTTAACTTGTAAGTAGAAATCAGGAGGATAGAGTTACGGTTAGATTTGCCAAATGGAGGGCGAGGGAGAGAGCGAGGGAGAGGGCGAGGGAGAGGGCGAGGGAGAGGGCGAGGGAGAGGGCGAGGGAGAGGGAGAGGGAGAGGGCGAGGGAGAGGGCGAGGGAGAGAGGGCGAGGGAGAGAGGGCGAGGGAGAGGGCGAGAGAGAGAGGGCGAGGGAGAGAGAGGGAGAGGGAGAGCATTGTATGCGTCTCTGGTGTGGAGTAAAATATGATCTGGATTTTCTTCACCTTTAGTTGCACAGGTGACATGCTGGTAGAAATAAGGTCATATGTGTTTATCTTTAACTGCATTAGTCAGGGGAGAGTGAGGGAGAGAGAGCGGGAGAGAGAGCGGGAGAGAGAGCGGGAGAGTGAGCGGGAGAGTGAGCGGGAGAGTGAGCGGGAGAGTGAGCGGGAGAGTGAGCGGGAGAGTGAGCGGGAGAGTGAGCGGGGGAGAGAGCGAGGGAGAGAGCGAGGGAGAGAGCGAGGGAGAGAGCGAGGGAGAGAGCGAGGGGGAGAGAGAGAGCGAGGGAGAGAGCGAGGGGGAGGGAGAGAGCGAGGGGGAGAGCGAGGGGGAGGGAGAGAGCGAGGGGGAGGGAGAGAGCGAGGGGGAGAGAGAGAGCGAGGGAGAGAGCGAGGGGGAGGGAGAGAGCGAGGGGGAGAGCGAGGGGGAGGGAGAGAGCGAGGGGGAGGGAGAGAGCGAGGGGGAGGGAGAGAGCGAGGGGGAGGGAGAGAGCGAGGGGGAGAGAGAGAGCGAGGGGGAGAGAGCGAGCGGGAGAGAAGAGAGCGAGCGGGAGAGAAGAGAGCGAGCGGGAGAGAAGAGAGCGAGCGGGAGAGAAGAGAGAGAGGAAACGAGCGAGAGATTAGTGCACAATAGAGATGTAAACAGTAGGACTGTTGAGGGGTTGAAAACACTTCCTCCAGCGTGACTCGCACGTGCGTACACACACACACACACACACACACACACACACACACACACACACACACACACACACACTTGTCTGTCATGAGAGCATTTCCAAGCATGCACAGGTAGGCAGACAGACACATGACAATGGATTGGAGAGCGGCTCTGTCCCAAATGGCACCCTATATAGTGAATTACTGTTGACCAGAGCCCTGTTCCCTATATAGTGAATCACTGGTAGCCTGTACTGGGAGTCTGGGCTGTATCATGTTAGCTCCACTAACTCACTGCTAGCTTGGGAGGCTGGGCTGTATCATGTTAGCTCCACTAACTCACTGGTAGCCTGTACTGAGAGTCTGGGCTGTATCATGTTAGCTCCACTAACTCACTGCTAGCCTGTACTGAGAGTCTGGGCTGTATCATGTTAGCTCCACTAACTCACTGCTATCCTGTACTGGGAGTCTGGGCTGTATCATGTTAGCTCCACTAACTCACTGCTAGCCTGGGAGTCTGGGCTGCATCATGTTAGCTCCACTAACTCACTGCTAGCCTGGGAGTCTGGGCTGTATCATGTTAGCTCCACTAACTCACTGCTAGCCTGGGAGTCTGGGCTGTATCATGTTAGCTCCACTAACTCACTGCTAGCCTGCACTGGGAGTCTGGGCTGTATCATGTTAGCTCTACTAACTCACTGCTAGCCTGCACTGGGAGTCTGGGCTGTATCGTGTTAGCTCTACTAACTCACTGCTAGCCTGTACTGGGAGTCTGGGCTGTATCATGTTAGCTCCACTAACTCACTGCTAGCCTGGGAGTCTGGGCTGTATCATGTTAGCTCCATTAACTCACTGCTAGCCTGGGAGTCTGGGCTGTATCATGTTAGCTCCACTAACTCACTGCTAGCCTGGGAGTCTGGGCTGTGTCATGTTAGCTTCACTAACTCACTGCTAGCCTGGGAGTCTGGGCTTTGTCATGTTAGCTTCACTAACTCACTGCTAGCCTGTACTGGGAGTCTGGGCTGTATCATGTTAGCTCTACTAACTTACTGGTAGCCTGTACTGGGAGTCTGGGCTGTATCATGTTAGCTCTACTAACTTACTGGTAGCCTGTACTGGGAGTCTGGGCTGTATCATGTTAGCTCTACTAACTTACTGGTAGCCTGTACTGCTAGCCTGGGCTGTATCATGTTAGCTCCACTAACTCACTGCTAGCCTGTACTGGGAGTCTGGGCTGTATCATGTTAGCTCCACTAACTCACTGCTAGCCTGTACTGAGAGTATGGGCTGTATCATGTTAGCTCCATTAACTCACTGCTAGCCTGTACTGGGAGTCTGGGCTGTGTCATGTTAGCTCCACTAACTCACTGCTAGCCTGTACTGGGAGTCTGGGCTGTGTCATGTTAGCTCCACTAACTCACTGCTAGCCTGGGAGTCTGGGCTGTATCATGTTAGCTCCACTAACTCCCTGCTAGCCTGGGCTGCATCATGTTAGCTCCACTAACTCACTGCTACCCTGTACTGGGAGTCTGGGCTGTATCATGTTAGCTCCACTAACTCACTGCTAGCCTGTACTGGGAGTCTGTGCTGTGTCATGTTAGCTCCACTAACTGACTGCTAGCCTGTACTGGGAGTCTGGGCTGTGTCATGTTAGCTCCACTAACTCACTGCTAGCCTGTACTGGGAGTCTGGGCTGTGTCATGTTAGCTCCACTAACTCCCTGCTAGCCTGGGCTGCATCATGTTAGCTCCACTAACTCCCTGCTAGCCTGGGCTGCATCATGTTAGCTCCACTAACTCACTGCTAGCCTGTACTGGGAGTCTGGGCTGTATCATGTTAGCTCTACTAACTCACTTTAATATTTCGACACGGCATGAAGACATAACTGTCCATACAGGATAGACCACGTTTACAATGCAAGAAGATATCGGAAGCTTCCAACTTTGTAGGCTAACTTTCTTTGCTAGCTAACACCTGAAGCTAACGTCAGTTCACGACGCTAGTACCTAGTTTGTGATAATTGCTGATATATTGCTTATTTCAAAAAGCTGATTGTCACAAATGTTAGTAATTCACTTGCACGTCTCTCTCAAAGATTATCTATTGCCTCAGCTAACTGAATTTCTCTGAGCCCCTCTCTTGTTCTTAAATGACGTAGTTACTGGTTAGAGACAGGGCACACGTTAATAAAATAAGCTACTTCTATGCAATTGTTGTTGATCAGTACAATACAATAAGTATCAAATGGAAGGGAAACAGATTGTTTTTCGTCTGTAGCCCCGTGAAATCAGCCCAAAAACAAGCTCAATAACTCAATTCATTCACACACTCCTATTTGAACATGAATCCACCTGTATTGTGACTAGACCGTGGCTACATCTTGATTTACCCAGTTTATCAAGAGAGATTTACCATTCAAATAAATGATTACCATTATATTATGTAGTTAGATTGGTAAAACCAAAGTCAAATTAGTTGTAAGATTGTATACTTGATTAATTAATGCATACATGTTGTAAAAAATGTTAAAAAAAATAAAAATAAAATCATCTAAAATTATATTGAACTCAAAAGATGCCCAACGATTGAACAGAGCAGTTGCTGAGTTTATCTGTCTGAATCAAGTGCCATTTTGTGACCACGGATAATATACCTTCTTTGTTGTTGTTGCTATGGCATTATTTTGGTATTGAGTATCATGGTAGTACCCCTGGTATCGGTAGCAAAGCCGGGACTCTGCTATGGTAACATCGCTACGAGAGAACAGGGTACCATTTGGCTCGCAGCCAGAGTTAAAACTAACAGATGCTGAAAGCGATTGAATCTGCTTATTGGAGCATAACGCCTCATTTTTAGAGAAAACAGTGGAAGGATTGTCAATAGACGGGAGGAGGAAATAGTAATGGTTTCTTTCTGCTCTGTGCTCGTCTGTCACTGCTCTCAAGCAGCCATTTTGACATGATCGTTGAGTATTATTTTCAATTTTTTTTAATTTTTTTTAAAACCTTTTTATCTCTATGGTCTCTCTGATTGTGAGGGGATACGGTTTCATGTTTTGTCTTTACTACCAGCTGAAACCACGTAGTCGGTGTGGCTGTTGTGTACTGTAAGATATCTTGCTACTACCGAGCCTTATGAATGTTAGGCTGTTAGGTTTGTTAGCCAGCCAGCGACATTGTGGTTGTCCTGACCTTGACCCACACACCTAACCCTGAAACAGCCTAACATAGAGAATACCAGAAGACTTGTCGTCCAGTGCTGTGTTGTTGTCATTGTACAGTTAACTGTTAAAGATGACCACAGAACCAACAGTGGTGGTGGAAACAGGAAGTAAACCCCTTGACACTGTTATAGCAAGACCAAGAGGCCTCAACGTGTCTCTGTTGACGCGCATACACACACACACACACTGTAAGATGCTCTGACAGCTGTAATAGCGGCAGCTCAAAATTGACTCCTTTTTAAATGATATAATATCATATTATAAAAATATACAATTATACAATCACGTTCTTAGGAGGGGGGCGTGGAACAAGATAAAAGCAGCTCACTATTTCCACACGAACACAATAGGTGTACCGACCTCCCCCCATCCCCCCCAGGGAGGGGAAGGCTGGTCGGTTGTTGAGGGATTTATCCCGTTGTGCCTAGCGTTGATTAAAGGAACAATTGTAGATAATCCTACAAAATAAACTACTCTTTGTTGTTAGGGAGGGAGAGAGGGGGGAAGAGAGGTTGGGGGGGGGGGGGTAGCAGAGGATGAAGTAGTAAGCATACTGAACTGCAGATAAACCGTAGTGTGGTTGAGAGACAGTGACATGTCTGAAAGCAAGAAATCATTTATTTCTGGCCAGTCATCGTGTATGGTTCCAGACAGACAGACAGACAGACAGACAGACAGACAGACAGACAGACAGACAGACAGACAGACAGACAGACAGGTTTGTGTAATCATGTGGTTCTGATACTGTTTCATCGCTGGGAATCTAGAACACTGTCCTAATATAGTGTAGGACCTGACAATGCAGAGCAGCAGAGGATTCAAGAATGTGTAAAGCTGTATAGATGACCCATAACAATACATTAAGCGTGTGTAAAGCTGTATAGATGGTCCATAACAATACATTAAGCGTGTGTAAAGCTGTATAGATGGTCCATAACAATACATTAAGCGTGTGTAAAGCTGTATAGATGACCCATAACAATACATTAAGCGTGTGTAAAGCTGTATAGATGGGCCATAACAATACATTAAGCGTGTGTAAAGCTGTATAGATGGTCCATAACAATACATTAAGCGTGTGTAAAGCTGTATAGATGGTCCATAACAATACATTAAGTGTGTGTAAAGCTGTATAGATGACCCATAACAATACATTAAGCGTGTGTAAAGCTGTATAGATGACCCATAACAATACATTAAGCGTGTGTAAAGCTGTATAGATGACCCATAACAATACATTAAGCGTGTGTAAAGCTGTATAGATGGTCCATAACAATACATTAAGCGTGTGTAAAGCTGTATAGATGGTCCATAACAATACATTAAGCGTGTGTAAAGCTGTATAGATGGTCCATAACAATACATTAAGCGTGTGTAAAGCTGTATAGATGGGCCATAACAATACATTAAGCGTGTGTAAAGCTGTATAGATGGTCCATAACAATACATTAAGCGTGTGTAAAGCTGTATAGATGACCCATAACAATACATTAAGCGTGTGTAAAGCTGTATAGATGGGCCATAACAATACATTAAGCGTGTGTAAAGCTGTATAGATGGGCCATAACAATACATTAAGCGTGTGTAAAGCTGTTTAGATGGGCCATAACAATACATTAAGCGTGTGTAAAGCTGTATAGATGGGCCATAACAATACATTAAGCGTGTGTAAAGCTGTATAGATGGGCCATAACAATACATTAAGCGTGTGTAAAGCTGTATAGATGGGCCATAACAATACATTAAGCGTGTGTAAAGCTGTTTAGATGGGCCATAACAATACATTAAGCGTGTGTAAAGCTGTATAGATGGGCCATAACAATACCATTAAGCGTGTGTAAAGCTGTATAGATGGGCCATAACAATACATTAAGCGTGTGTAAAGCTGTATAGATGGGCCATAACAATACATTAAGCGTGTGTAAAGCTGTATAGATGGGCCATAACAATACATTAAGCGTGTGTAAAGCTGTATAGATGACCCGTAACAAAACACGTTGTACACATTTTAAACCAGACCAGATGAAAACACTCAGAAGCTGAATTTCCACAGCATAAATGTAGATGCTAAGACAGAAACCAGGCTTATATGAGCCGTGTGCAGTAGCGAGGTTAGGGAGTCGATAATATTCGCTACAGCAGGTATGTAGAGTGCATCTCTCTCCCCCACGTTGACCCCACACCACTTCCTCGAAATAGATGCACACCACCTTGTGGGCAGTCAGTCTCCCAAAGCCTTCACTTGACAATACAGAGCAGAACGATCATTCTATGGTGTCAATTGTGACATCATTGTTACCGTCAGCAACAGCAGCCAGAGTGTAAACGGCTCTATTTCAGACACTCCCAACGGTGTCCCAAATAACATCTGCTCAATATGTGTATGCGACCAATACGGTTTGATTTGACACACACACACACACACACACACACACACACACGTATACGCACCTCAGACAAGTGTCAGAATCAATGTTGCTCTTCCTGCTAATCTAAATGTCATTTGACTTTTATAATGTTCTGCTGATCACACAGATTATTCTTTTTTTTTTTTGCAAAAAACTAAAACTAATCAACTTACTAGAACTAATCAAGTTACTAAAACTAAAACTAATCAAGTTACTAAAACTAATCAAGTTGGAGGTCCAGATTTATCTTCTGTAACTCAAACTCCATAGACGTCATAGAGATCAGTTAAAGATACATTTATGTTTTAGTAATTTAGCAGACGGTATATGCCTTGCTCAAGGGCGCTATAGTCAGCTCGGGGATTCAAACCGGCAACCTTTTGGTTACTGGCCCAACGCTCTTAACCGCTAGGCTACCTGACCCCCCCCCCCCTAACCAGTTAGAGTTCATCATTATATTAATTATTTAATTGTTACTCCCCTAGAAATATGATTACTAGAACAGGTGAACAGTTGAAGACCTGTACTTTCATGGATAATTCTATTACTTTGGTTGCTCCATCCAGGAACGGAGAGAGCAGCCTGGACTACAGCAGTAGGGGGGGAGGAGAGAGCAGCCTGGACTACAGCAGTAGAGGGGGGAGGAGAGAGCAGCCTGGACTACAGCAGTGGAGGGGGGAGGAGAGAGCAGCCTGGACTACAGCAGTGGAGGGGGGAGGAGAGAGCAGCCTGGACTACAGCAGTGGAGGGGGGAGGAGAGAGCAGCCTGGACTACAGCAGTAGAGGGGGGGAGGAGAGAGCAGCCTTGTCTACAGCAGTGGAGGGGGGAGGAGAGAGCAGCCTGGACTACAGCAGTGGAGGGGGGAGGAGAGAGCAGCCTGGACTACAGCAGTGGAGGGGGGAGGAGAGAGCAGCCTGGACTACAGCAGTGGAGGGGGGAGGAGAGAGCAGCCTGGACTACAGCAGTGGAGGGGGGAGGAGAGAGCAGCCTGGACTACAGCTGTGGAGGGGGAGGAGAGAGCAGCCTGGACTACAGCTGTGGAGGGGGAGGAGAGAGCAGCCTGGACTACAGCAGTAGAGGGGGGAGGAGAGAGCAGCCTGGACTACAGCAGTAGAGGGGGGAGGAGAGAGCAGCCTGGACTACAGCAGTGGAGGGGGGAGGAGAGAGCAGCCTGGACTACAGCAGTGGAGGGGGGAGGAGAGAGCAGCCTGGACTACAGCAGTGGAGGGGGGAGGAGAGAGCAGCCTGGACTACAGCAGTAGAGGGGGGGAGGAGAGAGCAGCCTTGTCTACAGCAGTGGAGGGGGGGAGGAGAGAGCAGCCTGGACTACAGCAGTGGAGGGGGGAGGAGAGAGCAGCCTGGACTACAGCAGTGGAGGGGGGAGGAGAGAGCAGCCTGGACTACAGCAGTGGAGGGGGGAGGAGAGAGCAGCCTGGACTACAGCAGTGGAGGGGGGAGGAGAGAGCAGCCTGGACTACAGCAGTGGAGGGGGGAGGAGAGAGCAGCCTGGTCTACAGCAGTGGAGGGGGGAGGAGAGAGCAGCCTGGTCTACAGCAGTGGAGGGGGGAGGAGAGAGCAGCCTGGTCTACAGCAGTGGAGGGGGGAGGAGAGAGCAGCCTGGTCTACAGCAGTGGAGGGGGGAGGAGAGAGCAGCCTGGACTACAGCAGTGGAGGGGGGAGGAGAGAGCAGCCTGGTCTACAGCAGTGGAGGGGGGAGGAGAGAGCAGCCTGGTCTACAGCAGTGGAGGGGGGAGGAGAGAGCAGCCTGGTCTACAGCAGTGGAGGGGGGAGGAGAGAGCAGCCTGGTCTACAGCAGTGGAGGGGGGAGGAGAGAGCAGCCTGGTCTACAGCAGTGGAGGGGGGAGGAGAGAGCAGCCTGGTCTACAGCAGTGGAGGGGGGAGGAGAGAGCAGCCTGGTCTACAGCAGTGGAGGGGGGAGGAGAGAGCAGCCTGGTCTACAGCAGTAGAGGGGAAGTGGTGTGTAAACTGATCCTCATCAGTTCTGCTGTGTGAAGCAGGAATGTTGTCTTTCCTCAAGCAGGGAGGGAGGGAGGGATGGCCAATGACTGGCATCATAAATAAACTAAGAGCATGTTTTTAGAAAGAACGGGTAGGCTCTAGTCTTCCACTGTGTGGGAGAGAGAAAATCTAATACAATGGTAGAAGGGCATACTGTTGACCTCCTAGTTGTTAAAAGCACAGAGCCGACACTCCATGGAGCCCTTGTTCCCCTTTTTAATTACTGTTTGATGCTGAAAATGCAAGAGAAGAGAGAGTAGAGGATGTTCTGACTATGAAACATCATTATTCAGTGCAGCGTTTGCTTAGATAAGATGTTTGTGTGTAGAGGAGGGGGAAACCACACTGAGGAAGAGGCAGCCTGTCCGTTGGGGCCCACAGGCAAGATGTCCTCTCAGCCTTTTAAACAGGGGACAGGGTGGGGTGTGATAGAGACAGGGACGATGGGGGCGGGGGAGGGCGACCATTTTGTTGCGTGAGGGACAGGCAGCAGCAGTGTGCCGTGGGTAAGGAGCTACTGAAAGAAACACTGGTCAAGGAACATTACACCTCAAACGTTTAGTCTGTGACTGTGTGTCTCGCTGGTCCTCCCAGTACAGCAAATAGTCACTCAGTGTGTGTGTGTGTGTGTGTGTGTGTGTGTGTGTGTGTGTGTGTACACACCATGAATGCAGCTCTGTGGTGAACACTCTTTTTTTTTTTTACTCTGGTTTTACGAGGCTGCTGATGATTTGGCCCATGAGCTATTTTAGCTAGACTGAGGTCTTACCAGACTAACACTACACACACTCCTGGATTTCTGTCTCCGTCTGAGTAGGACTGCTGATCTAGGATCAGGTCTATAAAATATGATATATATATTCATGTGTCTTATCATATTCATTACGATCCGAAAAGGCAAAACTGGTCCTAGATCAGGGCTCAGCCCTGTTGTTGTGGCAGATATGAATGAGGGATTTCCTATGCAGCTGGTGGAGGATAAGATGTGTTCGCTGACAGCCTACGACTTTGATGTGCACGCTTCAATGGGGCAGAAGTCTTGAGTTGTTGTGAGGCAGGATGGTCAGATAACCACCAAAACAATGACAGGAAACTGTCATGTGGAAAATCGTAAGTGACTCGTTCCATCTTGTTCTTGATATCATGTTTTTGTTGTTGTTGAGGTGTTTGACTGATTGCAGACAGTGCAAGCCAAGAAATTGCGAAAATGCATCATTCCGTTGCTAAGTACAGCTTTTGATTGTCAATAGATAAGCCTAGTGTAGGGTGCTGACTCTGTCTGCCTGGTGATATGTCATCTGGTATATTGAGTCCAGCCAGGAAGTGACTAGGGATGTGTATAGAGCATTATATAGGGAATAGGGCTCTGGTCTAAAGTAGTACCACTATATAGGGAATAGGGCTCTGGTCTAAAGTAGTGCACTATATAGGGAATAGGGCTCTGGTCTAAAGTAGTGCACTATATATAGGGAATAGGGCTCTGGTCTAAAGTAGTGCACTATATAGGGAATAGGGCTCTGGTCTATAGTAGTACCACTATATAGGGAATAGGGCTCTGGTCTGAAGTAGTGCACTATAAAGGGAATAGGGGGCCATTTAGGAAACTTTCAACACCCTTAGTCACCTTCCTCTCTCCCGTCTGCTCCACGGCTCTCCGAGCAGCACCACTCCTATTCTGTAAAGACTACCCGTAAAGACTACCCGTAAAGACTACCCCTAAAGACTACCCGTAAAGACTACCCGTAAAGACTACCCGCTAAGACTACCCGTAAAGACTACCCATAAAGACTACCCGTAAATCCTGAATTGTAATTTTTACTTCCTGGCATATTTCTGTTTACACATGTACCTATTAGTTCTGGTACCGGGGGAGGGGTAGGTCCTAGAACTGGGAGGGAGGGGAACATATTAGCTAGCGTCTGTACGAGTAGAGGTGTCCGTCTGCCAAACAAAAGCCTTTTCTAATTAAGGGTAATACCACATTGTTTTTATCTAGGAGTGAAAGAGGGAGAGAGACCTGTGCCTCTGGCCCCAGCTGTTACAGTGTGTTACTTTTCAATAATGCAGAGCGTTGTTTCTACCATCTCAACACACTGCCATCAGCTCCTGAATGGGCCTTGTTGATGAGGGCTGTGGGTGCCTACCACCAGATCAGCTAAATCATGTAGACGGGGGGGGGGATCCTAACAGCCTTGTTGTTGATATCTCTTATTTTAAAGATGTCCTCCCGCGCCTTTTTTTGAAGATGCTGGTGTTGGTTATTATGTGTTGTCTGTTTGAATCCTCAGTGTTATTCAATCACACCATGATTATCTATAGGTGCTGGTTTGTTTCCTGTCCCTGTGTGTGGGTGGGGGTGGGGGGGGGACCCCTAGAGATACACTATCGACCTAATCTATTCAATGCTGTGTTTGAAACATGGTGTTGTTTTCGACTGATTCAAGTAGCTTTAGGGATGGAGGACGATAGTGTTAAGAATACAGTCTCTGTCACAGTTTGAATTGACTAAATGTGCAACAGGTCTGTCATGAATACAGCCTCTGTTCTCTTTTTCCACATCTACCAGTTTAAATTGACTTGATGGATGCGATCGTTAGAGAGGAAGAGGAAGATGTTTAAAAGAGAAGAACATCAGATCTTGTATTGTGAAAAGCTTCGCTCGGGCCTGTAGTAGACTAGGCTTACATCCTAAATCTGGTACCCTATTCCCTGTAGTAGACTAGGCATATCTGGTACCCTATTCCCTGTAGTAGACTAGGCATACATCCTAAATCTGGTACCCTATTCCCTGTAGTAGACTAGGCATACATCCTAAATCTGGCACCCTATTCCCTGTAGTGGACTAGGCATACATCCTAAATCTGGCACCCTATTCCCTGTAGTGGACTAGGCATACATCCTAAATCTGGCACCCTATTCCCTGTAGTGGACTAGGCATACATCCTAAATCTGGCACCCTATTCCCTGTAGTGGACTAGGCATACATCCTACATCTGGTACCCTATTCCCTGTAGTGGACTAGGCATACATCCTAAATCTGGTACCCTATTCCCTGTAGTAGACTAGGCATACATCCTAAATCTGGTACCCTATTCCCTGTAGTAGACTAGGCATACATCCTAAATCTGGCACCCTATTCCCTGTAGTAGACTAGGCATACATCCTAAATCTGGCACCCTATTCCCTGTAGTAGACTAGACATACATCCTAAATCTGGCACCCTATTCCCTGTAGTAGACTAGGCATACATCCTAAATCAGGTACCCTATTCCCTGTAGTAGACTAGGCATACATCCTAAATCTGGCACCCTATTCCCTGTAGTAGACTAGGCATACATCCTAAATCTGGCACCCTATTCCCTGTAGTAGACTAGGCATACATCCTAAATCAGGTACCCTATTCCCTGTAGTGGACTAGGCATACATCCTAAATCTGGTACCCTATTCCATGTAGTAGACTAGGCATACATCCTAAATCAGGTACCCTATTCCCTGTAGTGGACTAGGCATACATCCTAAATCTGGCACCCTATTCCCTGTAGTAGACTAGGCATACATCCTAAATCAGGTACCCTATTCCCTGTAGTAGACTAGGCATACATCCTAAATCTGGTACCCTATTCCCTGTAGTAGACTAGGCATACATCCTAAATCTGGTACCCTATTCCCTGTAGTAGACTAGGCATACATCCTAAATCTGGTACCCTATTCCCTACGGCAGTGGTCCCCAATTACATTCTGCCGGGGTACTCCCCCATTCTCTGGCGCGAATGGTCAGGTGGCCGGAGCATAATTCTAAGTCATTTGTACAATGCAAATTTACTGCAAGTAACCTAAACAGATATAGTATTTGACGAAAACATAATCATTTAAAGTAGAGGTGTGAACGTTTAAACAAAATTGAGATCCTTAACGTTAAGATAAATTCCCGAACGATAAACAATATTCCCCCACACAAAATGTAAATCCCAGTGCAGTTATCACAAAACATACTATTTCCCTTGTTATAGCCTAACTAGACGATAGGCTGTAAAGGCCTGGATATTATTTGTAAATATACTATAAAAAAAATGTAAAAAACGAAATTGCTCAGAGATCTTGGTGGCCCCAATAAAATCATCCCATGGGCCGAATTTGGACCGCGGGCCGCTTATTGGGGAGCCCTGCCCTAAACAGTGCACTACTTTTGAGTATGGACCCTGGTCCAATTGGTTCATTCATCCCCCTCCTCTCCCCTGTAACTATTCCCCAGGTCGTTGCTGTAAATGAGAATGTGTTCTCAGTCAACTTACCTGGTAAAATAAGAGTTTAATAAATTTACAAAATGTTAATAAAAGTGAATACGATGCCATTGGGAACACAGTCGGATTTCAGTTGTTTTTGTCTCTGTACAGAAGCTGATGTTCTCTCTATATCTGATTAACAAACACACAAAGGCTGTGACACATCTGTCAACAACACCCAACAACCAACAGTATTTTTTTGTGTATAGGGGGCAATGGGGAGCTTCTGTTAATCCTGCCTTGATAAAATGTAGGAGTTGTTGTTGATGATGAAATCCCACGTGTTTCTGTGTAGATGTCTTGGTAATATTATCTTCTCTGGGTCTTCATTGTTTTCACAGACTCTACAAATGTTAAATATAAATGATAGACAACACGTCAGCCACTCATAGGAGTTAGAATAGGAGAGGGGGGGTTCTCTGGTGAAACTCAATTTAAAAAAAGTAGAATCACGATGGCCCTGCCCGCTGCCACACTCCACCCATTCTCCAGGGGATGAGTCCCAAAAATTGCCCTTTTCTCTACTTAGTGCACTCCTTTTGAACAGGGCCCAATGGTGCCCTTTTCTCTACTTAGTGCACTACTTTTGAACAGGGCCCAATGGTGCCCTTTTCTCTACTTAGTACACTCCTTTTGAACAGGGCCCAATGGTGCCCTTTTCTCTACTTAGAACGCTGTGAGCCCTGTTCAAAAGGAGTGCACTATCTACGAGACAGGGTGCAATTTGACACACAGGGACAGGAAGTCACTCCAACGGGGGCGCCCAGCCTGCGACTTACGTTGCTCTCGAAAGCACGCCCCTCACCAAGAGGGAATCGTGTGTAGAAGAAGCGTTTTAAACACAACCTCTCTGTTTTTTCCATGTTCATGTTGTAGGCAGTTGTACGGTCTCTTGTGCTTTTGGGGAGAGAAACATTTACCTCCACCACAGTAGCTAGGCTAGACTGAAGTTATTAGCCTGCTGTGTATTAAGTGTGTATGTTATGTTTGAATGCCTCTCGCTATCATTGCCACAGTACAGCCCGTTACCTTCAGTGCTATCCCCAAATGGAGGCTAAAAATACGTCTTTGCTCTTGACTTGCTGAGGGAAAAGGTTGCGGCTCATCAGCCAATGGAATAGGTGTGTGTGTGTGTGTGTGCGTGTGTGTCCTACACTCTGCCTCCTGTGCTACTGTTCTCAGGGTTGGCTATCACATCAGATTAGGTTAGGCTAAGAGTAATGTATTAAAGCTAACACAAACAGCTAATCCCAACATGATGCTTAATGCTCTGAAAAGTACCTTCCAGGGGGTCTGGGGTTTCCCTGCCCCCCCCCCATTCAGATTAGACTATCACAGTATCAGCCTCGTTGGTAACATGGCTGTAGTCACAGTAACAGCCTCGTTGTTAACAGGGCTGTATTCAGAGGCTCAGCCTCGTTGTTAACAGGGCTGTAGTCACAGTATCAGCCTCTTTGGTAACATGGCTGTAGTCACAGTATCAGCCTCGTTGTTAACAGGGCTGTATTCAGAGGCTCAGCCTCGTTGTTAACAGGGCTGTAGTCACAGTATCAGCCTCGTTGGTAACATGGCTGTAGTCACAGTATCAGCCTCGTTGTTAACAGGGCTGTAGTCACAGTATCGGCCTCTTTGGTAACATGGCTGTAGTCACAGTATCAGCCTCGTTGGTAACAGGGCTGTATTCAGAGGCTCAGCCTCGTTGTTAACAGGGCTGTAGTCACAGTATCAGCCTCGTTGTTAACAGGGCTTTAGTCACAGTATCGGCCTCGTTGTTAACAGGGCTGTAGTCACAGTATCGGCCTCGTTGGTAACATGGCTGTAGTCAGAGGCTCAGACTCGTTGTTAACAGGGCTGTAGTCACAGTATCAGCCTCGTTGTTAACAGGGCTGTAGTCACAGTATCGGCCTCGTTGGTAACAGGGCTGTAGTCACAGTATCGGCCTCGTTGGTAACAGGGCTGTAGTCACAGTATCAGCCTCGTTGGTAACAGGGCTGTAGTCACAGTATCAGCCTCGTTGGTAACAGGGCTGTAGTCAGAGGCTCAGCCTCGTTGTTAACAGGGCTGTAGTCACAGTATCAGCCTCGTTGTTAACAGGGCTGTAGTCACAGTATCATCCTCGTTGTTAACAGGGCTGTATTCAGAGGCTCAGCCTCGTTAGTAACAGGGCTGTAGTCACAGTATCGGCCTCGTTGGTAACAGGGCTGTAGTCACAGTATCAGCCTCGTTGGTAACAGGGCTGTAGTCAGAGGCTCAGACTCGTTGTTAACAGGGCTGTAGTCACAGTATCAGCCTCGTTGTTAACAGGGCTGTAGTCACAGTATCAGCCTCGTTGGTAACAGGGCTGTATTCAGAGGCTCAGCCTCGTTAACAGGGCTGTAGTCAGAGGCTCAGCCTCGTTGTTAACAGGGCTGTATTCAGAGGCTCAGCCTCGTTGGTAACAGGGCTGTAGTCAGAGGCTCAGCCTCGTTGGTAACAGGGCTGTATTCAGAGGCTCAGCCTCGTTGGTAACAGGGCTGTAGTCAGAGGCTCAGCCTCGTTGGTAACAGGGCTGTATTCAGAGGCTCAGCCTCGTTGTTAACAGGGCTGTAGTCAGAGGCTCAGCCTCGTTGGTAACAGGGCTGTATTCACAGTATCAGCCTCGTTGGTAACAGGGCTGTATTTGAACATCTTGATGGTTTTTCTTACCCTCGTAATGTTAACACAGGCTGCGTCATAGATGGCACCCTATTCCCTTTACAGTTCACTACTTTTGACATAAATTGCTGGTCAAAAGTAGTGCACTAAATAGGGAATAGGGTGCCATTTTGAATGCATTCGCTCTATTTATTCACTCTCTATACTAATCTGTATTGCTCTGCTAATCTGTATTGCTCTATGCTAATCTCTATTGCTCTGCTAATCTGTATTGCTCTATGCTAATCTCTATTGCTCTGCTAATCTGTATTGCTCTATGCTAATCTGTATTGCTCTATGCTAATCTGTATTGCTCTATACTAATCTGTATTGCTCTATACTAATCTGTATTGCTCTATACTAATCTGTATTGCTCTATGCTAATCTGTATTGCTCTATACTAATCTGTATTGCTCTATACTAATCTGTATTGCTCTATGCTAATCTGTATTGCTCTGCTAATCTGTACTGCTCTGCTAATCTGTATTGCTCTATACTAATCTGTATTGCTCTGCTAATCTGTACTGCTCTATACTAATCTGTATTGCTCTGCTAATCTGTATTGCTCTATACTAATCTGTATTGCTCTATACTAATCTGTATTGCTCTGCTAATCTGTATTGCTCTATACTAATCTGTATTGCTCTGCTAATCTGTACTGCTCTATACTAATCTGTATTGCTCTGCTAATCTGTATTGCTCTATACTAATCTTTATTGCTCTATGCTAATCTGTATTGCTCTATACTAATCTGTATTGCTCTGCTAATCTGTACTGTTCTATACTAATCTGTATTGCTCTGTATTCATGGGAGCATTTCATTCTGAAATCCTTCTGCAACTAAATCCCAGCCCCAAATCCTTGCCTGTCGAAATTTGCGACTTGTTAATTTTTTTTATTGAAAAATCATTCCACGCTCTCTGTCAGAATTTTCTGCAATATTTGCTGTGTTGTCTTTTTCGTGCTGTTGGTTCAGTACTGCTGCTAGATATAAGATCCATTCAAACAATTTGACAGTTTTAAAAACAAACAAGCTTTTAGAAAACATTTCACAACCGTGTAATAATCAATGACTAAATGTGTTAAACAGCGTTGCTTCTCCGTCTAGTTAATCTAGTCCCTTTAACCTGACTGCCAATTATGGGATGTTTATCCTGGGCCAGGTTTGGATTGAAACCACGGCGGTTAAGAGCGTTAGTATCTGAATGTTTGCTGGTTTGAATCCATGTGCCGACCAGACGAAACCTGTCTGACCTTGAGCAAGGCTCTTAACCCTAAATGTTCCTGTTAGTCTCTTTTGGAGCATCTGCTAAATGACTGGAATGTAAATATAAAAATTATGTGTCTCTTTCGGCAGCTAGGCGGCAGCTTGGCGGCAGCTAGGCGGCAGCTTGGCGGCAGCTAGGCGGCAGCTAGGCGGCAGCTTGGCGGCAGCTAGGCGGCAGCTTGGCGGCAGCTTGGCGGCAGCTAGGCGGCAGCTTGGCGGCAGCTAGGCGGCAGCTAGGCGGCAGCTAGGCTTCCATCCAATTGGCGACAGATTCATGTGAATATTCTAAAATCTCCATTAAGAAAATATTCTAATTTTCCCCCAAAAGTGATGTGTTTCCACCAAACGGACTCGTTGCAGATAAAACCAGTGTGTTTGATGACGTAGTAAACACAAAATGTACCTTTTCCCCGCTAACGTTTTCATGTACCGAATTAAAATAGAATGGTCAATGTGTTTCCATGTCATTTTGATCTTGGCATTTGAGCTCTAACTAAAAGCTGGCAGATAGAGTACGGGTCGGCTACACGATGACATTATTATGGATCAGAAAGAATATTTGTCGATCGTTATATTTGTCCAAGTATCAATCATGTCACCAGAAAAAAATATGCTCAATATTTATTAGAAAGGAGCATCATACTGTGCACTTCAACCTCCCTGTGACGTCCATCACGAGATATTTCATCTGTAGCCCTGTAAACTGTAGTGGGAGAACCACACATGTCATCGTCGTGTGACTCAACATGTCGTCGTCGTGTGACTCAACATGTCGTCGTCGTGTGACTCAACATGTCGTCGTTGTGTGACTCAACATGTCGTCGTCGTGTGACTCAACATGTCATCGTCGTGTGACTCAACATGTCGTCGTCGTGTGACTCAACATGTCGTCGTCGTGTGACTCAACATGTCATCGTCGTGTGACTCAACATGTCGTCGTCGTGTGACTCAACATGTCGTCGTCGTGTGACTCAACATGTCGTCGTCGTGTGACTCAACATGTCGTCGTCGTGTGACTCAACATGTCGTCGTCGTGTGACTCAATATTTGCTCATGAAGGCGTTTCCTCCGCCATTTCTCGCATTAATTAATTTTACAGACACATATGTTCCCACCAAAGTACCCGTCGACATTCATAAAATTATAGTGAAACTTCCTGTTTCCATCACAGCGGTCATAATTTATTTGATGTTTATTTATACGGTCCGTGTGACTTTACTCTCATTAACAACGGTGTATGGAAACTTGGTTATTGTCTGTGTGACGGAACAGAAAATAAAACATCAGGAAGACTTAAAAGCCCGGAGGAGGGTGTGAGTGAGTCTGCATGACTGTGTGTATCAGTTTTAGGTAATAGACACCTTTTCTGTGACCCCTGGTGGGTGGTGGTGGGTGGGGGGGTGGTAACTGCTTAAAGAGCCACAGCATGGTGGTTACCAGGGATGCCACACAAACGGCACCCTATTTCATAGTGCACTACTTTAGACCGGAGGGCTCTGGTCGGGTGCCGTTTGTGACACAAACCAGTTCACAGAATTGAGTTGAAACAAGTTGTATTTGATTGAAGCCCTGATCTGCTGCCTGTGTGGCTGGCTGGCTGTGAGTTTGCCAGGTTAGCCTGTTGACTCCATCTCAATAATGTAAATGATGAAGTAGGGAGCAAGACCCTGAAGATGCTTCTCTCTTCCCTCCTCTTTCTCTGGCCTTTCCTCTGTCTAATTCTATTTCACTCCTCTTCCACCCTCTTTTTCCGAGGAGAGGGTCCTGGGGATTTGATGTGGAACTGCCTCCCACCTGCCCCTTCACAGCCTCACCTGCCCCTTCACAGCCTCACCTGCCCCTTCACAGCCCCACCTGCCCCTTCACAGCCCCACCTGCCCCTTCGCATCCTCACCTGCCCCTTCGCATCCTCACCTGCCCCTTCGCATCCTCACCTGCCCCTTCACAGCCCCACCTACCCCTTCACAGCCCCACCTGCCCCTTCACAGCCCCACCTGCCCCTTCACAGCCCCACCTGCCCCTTCACAGCCCCACCTGCCCCTTCACCACAGCCCCACCTGCCCCTTCACCACAGCCCCACCTGCCTCTTCACCACAGCCCCACCTGCCTCTTCACCACAGCCCCACCTGCCCCTTCACCACAGCCCCACCTGCCCCTTCACCACAGCCCCACCTGCCTCTTCACCACAGCCCCACCTGCCCCTTCACCACAGCCTCACCTGCCCCTTCACAGCCCCACCTACCCCTTCACAGCCCCACCTACCCCTTCACAGCAGCCCCACCTGCCCCTTCACCACAGCCCCACCTGCCTCTTCACCACAGCCCCACCTGCCCCTTCACCACAGCCCCACCTGCCCCTTCACCACAGCCCCACCTGCCCCTTCACCACAGCCCCACCTGCCCCTTCACCACAGCCCCACCTGCCCCTTCACCACAGCCCCACCTGCCCCTTCACCACAGCCCCACCTGCCTCTTCACCACAGCCCCACCTGCCCCTTCACAGCCCCACCTGCCCCTTCACAGGCCCATCTGCCCCTTCGCATCCCCACCTGCCCCTTCGCATCCCCACCTGCCCCTTCACAGCCCCACCTGCCCCTTCACAGCCCCACCTGCCCCTTCACAGCCCCACCTGCCCCTTCACAGCCCCACCTGCCCCTTCACATCCTCACCTGCCCCTTCACAGCCCCACCTGCCCCTTCACCACAGCCTCACCTGCCTCTTCACCACATCCTCACCTGCCCCTTCACAGCCCCACCTGCCCCTTCACCACAGCCTCACCTGCCTCTTCACCACAGCCCCACCTGCCTCTTCACCACAGCCTCACCTGCCCCTTCACCACAGCCTCACCTGCCCCTTCACCACAGCCTCACCTGCCCCTTCACCACAGCCTCACCTGCCCCTTCACCACAGCCTCACCTGCCCCTTCACCACAGCCTCACCTGCCCCTTCACCACAGCCTCACCTGCCCCTTCACAGGCTGATATCGGCTGATAATATTGGTCAACCGATAAATCTGTCGGGCTCTAATAAATATAGACTTAAATGTTAGTCATGTTTGACAAATATAATAAAGATTAGCATCTGAACTTCTGAAGACTTCTGTTGACATACTCGTGTCGTTGTTCGTTCCGATTAAATGGTAACAAGACCGGAGATTGAAGTACCGTGCCTCTTGCACACCTTGAATCTGAGCGGAGGTGGTCAGCACTCTGGAACAATTTAACCATATACTTCATTGTTTAAAAGCAGCCTAGCCAAAATACGAACATAAAAACTGAAGGAATAACTTTATAAACACTTAATATAAATGTTATTTATTTTTATATCATTTTTAATTAAGTAGGTAAGTCAGTAAAGAACAAATTCCTATTTACAATGACGACCTATGCCGGCCAAACTGTGACGACGCTGGGCCAATTGTGCGCCACCCTATGGAACTCCCAATCACGACCGGTTGTGATATTTTCCAGCAGAACAATGCATTATCCTAGTCGTCATAGTAACCCATGCTAGTTGATGATAATCCTAGTCGTCATAGTAACCCATGCTAGTTGACGATAATCCTAGTCGTCAAAGTAACCCATGCTAGTTGACGATAATCCTAGTCGTCATAGTAACCCATGCTAGTTGATGATAATCCTAGTCGTCATAGTAACCCATGCTAGTTGATGATAATCCTAGTCGTCATAGTAACCCATGCTAGTTGGTGATACTCCGAGTCGTCATAGTAACCCATGCTAGTTGATGATAATCCTAGTCATAGTAACCCATGCTAGTTGATGATAATCCTAGTCGTCATAGTAACCCATGCTAGTTGATGATAATCCTAGTCGTCATAGTAACCCATGCTAGTTGATAATCCTAGTCGTCATAGTAACCCTTGCTAGTTGATGATAATCCTAGCCGTCATAGTAACCCTTGCTAGTTGATGCTTCTTTAGATCTCCCCTCTTCATTTCAAACTAGTATTTTTATCTCCGTCACGTGAAACCACTCACACAAGGAAGGTGTTTTCCTGCGAATTGTATTTTGGGATGTTTACGCGTAGCCAACGGCCATGTGCGCGTTATTGAGTTTATAATATGAAGAAATAAAAAGTTATAATTTTAAGCTAAACGGTCTGATCTGTTGCATCAGCTTCATTGTTTTAAAAAAACAAAATCTGTGCTGTGGTTGTATGAATTTTTGACCTGTCGTCCCAGAACTGTCCCAAAGTCTGTTTGGAACTGTAGATGGGACATCCTTAATTTCATAAGGACAGTTACATATTTTGTTATAATTGTAACGTTGCAATATTTTATAGGCTACCAAGGGTGGCCAATCATCCTCCAGGAGAGCCTTAAAGAGGCAGTGTTGTATTTTGAGACTGGCTTGAATATGCAAAGAAGCCAATAGGCAGTTCACCTTACATTTTTGCATGATTCTCTATGGTGTATGTTGTTGGAAGCTTTTGGACAAGTTCATACAGTGCCTTGCGAAAGTATTCGGCCCCCTTGAACTTTGCGACCTTTTGCCACATTTCAGGCTTCAAACATAAAGATATAAAACTGTATTTTTTTGTGAAGAATCAACAACAAGTGGGACACAATCATGAAGTGGAACGACATTTATTGGATATTTCAAACTTTTTTAACAAACCAAAAACTGAAAAATTGGGCGTGCAAAATTATTCAGCCCCTTTACTTTCAGTGCAGCAAACTCTCCAGAAGTTCAGTGAGGATCTCTGAATGATCCAATGTTGACCTAAATGACTAATGATGATAAATACAATCCACCTGTGTGTAATCAAGTCTCCGTATAAATGCACCTGCACTGTGATAGTCTCAGAGGTCCGTTAAAAGCGCAGAGAGCATCATGAAGAACAAGGAACACACCAGGCAGGTCCGAGATACTGTTGTGAAGAAGTTTAAAGCCGGATATGGATACAAAAAGATTTCCCAAGCTTTAAACATCCCAAGGAGCACTGTGCAAGCGATAATATTGAAATGGAAGGAGTATCAGACCACTGCAAATCTACCAAGACCTGGCCGTCCCTCTAAACCTTCAGCTCATACAAGGAGAAGACTGATCAGAGATGCAGCCAAGAGGCCCATGATCACTCTGGATGAACTGCAGAGATCTACAGCTGAGGTGGGAGACTCTGTCCAAAGGACAACAATCAGTCGTATATTGCACAAATCAATCTATGGAAGAGTGGCAAGAAAGCCATTTCTTAAAGATATCCATAAAAAGTGTCGTTTAAAGTTTGCCACAAGCCACCTGGGAGACACACCAAACATGTGGAAGAAGGTGCTCTGGTCAGATGAAACCAAAATGGAACTTTTTGGCAACAATGCAAAACGTTATGTTTGGCGTAAAAGCAACACAGCTGAACACACCATCCCCACTGTCAAACATGGTGGTGGCAGCATCATGGTTTGGGCCTGCTTTTCTTCAGCAGGGACAGGGAAGATGGTTAAAATTGATGGGAAGATGGATGGAGCCAAATACAGGACCATTCTGGAAGAAAACCTGATGGAGTCTGCAAAAGACCTGAGACTGGGACGGAGATTTGTCTTCCAACAAGACAATGATCCAAAACATAAAGCAAAATCTACAATGGAATGGTTCAAAAATAAACATATCCAGGTGTTAGAATGGCCAAGTCAAAGTCCAGACCTGAATCCAATCGAGAATCTGTGGAAAGAACTGAAAACTGCTGTTCACAAATGCTCTCCATCCAACCTCACTGAGCTCGAGCTGTTTTGCAAGGAGGAATGGGAAAAAATTTCAGTCTCTCGATGTGCAAAACTGATAGAGACATACCCCAAGCGACTTACAGCTGTAATCGCAGCAAAAGGTGGCGCTACAAAGTATTAACTTAAGGGGGCTGAATAATTTTGCACGCCCAATTTTTCAGTTTTTGATTTGTTAAAAAAGTTTGAAATATCCAATAAATGTCGTTCCACTTCATGATTGTGTCCCACTTGTTGTTGATTCTTCACAAAAAAATACAGTTTTATATCTTTGTTTGAAGCCTGAAATGTGGCTAAAGGTCGCAAAGTTCAAGGGGGACCGAATACTTTCGCAAGGCACTGTATATCTGTCCTACTTGTCCAAAGCACAAGTTGCTAAAAACGTTTGTCATGCCCTGAGCTAGCTAGCTAGGCTAATTGAGGCTACATACGCTTCCTCCCTGAGCTAGCTAGCTAGGCTAATTGAGGCTACATACGCTTCCTCCCTGAGCTAGCTAGCTAGGCTAATTGAGGCTACATACGCTTCCTCCCTGAGCTAGCTAGCTAGGCTAATTGAGGCTACATACGCTTCCTCCCTGAGCTAGCTAGCTAGGCTAATTGAGGCTACATACGCTTCCTCCCTGAGCTAGCTAGCTAGGCTAATTGAGGCTACATACGCTTCCTCCCTGAGCTAGCTAGCTAGGCTAATTGAGGCTACAGACGCTTCCTCCCTGTCCTGCAGTTACACATAACAACAACCCCATTCAGATTATGAAGTATCCGCCTACCTGTTGGCTCTTGGTCGCTGTGGCATATCCTTCTCATTTAACTTTTTAATTCCATTTGATTTACATCTGCCTTTGTTTAGATTGTCTTCTAATTTGCTTTGCCAAACACGGAGGTCTCTATGGCTGTGGTGCCGCGTTGATGACTTGTGATTGGCCGACAACAACGACGAACTTACACTCGCCACTTTGCGTGGGCTATTCTCGCTGAGCAGTGGCGACAATCTTTGAAAGTTTTTATCCGTTTTATTAACTCTCATCGCCGTTGTAATCTACTGTGGAGCTAAAACGTATTGGTTTATTGACCCCACCACTTACCATTGTACAAAACTAGTTCCCAGATGCAACTCTCAAAAGGATAGTTTGAAGTAGAATTTTGATTACAACCCGCCGTTACCACCCGGCGTTACCACCCGCCGTTACCACCTGGCGTTACCACCCGCCGTTACCACCCGCCGTTACCACCCGGCATAAGGCATAGCCTAATGTTTGTTTTTTATTTTTCGAAATATGTATTCATTCAAGTTCACAGCGCTATGACTGTGGTGCCGCGTTGATGACATGCTACATTATTACAGTTCATTATTATAGAACATGCTACATTGTTACAGTTCATTATTATAATAGAACATGCTACATTGTTACAGTTCATTATTATAGAACATGCTACATTATTACAGTTCATTATTATAATAGAACATGCTACATTGTTACAGTTCATTATTATAGAACAACATGCTACATTATTACAGTTCATTATTATAGAAAATGCTACATTATTAGTTCATTATTATAGAACATGCTACATTATTACAGTTCATTATTATAGAACATGCTACATTGTTACAGTTCATTATTATAGAACATGCTACATTATTACAGTTCATTATAATAGAACATGCTATATTATTACAGTTCATTATTATAAAACATGCTACATTGTTACAGTTCATTATTATAGAACATTCTACATTATTACAGTTCATTATTATTATAGAACATGCTACACTGTTACAGTTCATTATAATAGAACATGCTACATTGTTACAGTTCATTATTATAATAGAACATGCTACATTATTACAGTTCATTATAATAGAACATGCTACATTATTACAGTTCATTATAATAGAACATGCTACATTATTACAGTTCATTATTATAGAACATGCTACATTGTCACAGTTCATTATTATAATAGAACATGCTACACTGTTACAGTTCATTATTATAGAACATGCTACATTATTACAGTTCATTATTATAGAACATGCTACACTGTTACAGTTCATTATTATAATAGAACATTCTACATTATTACAGTTCATTATTATAGAACATGCTACCTTGTTACAGTTCATTATTATAATAGAACATTCTACATTATTACAGTTCATTATTATAGAACATGCTACATTGTTACAGTTCATTATTATAATAGAACATGCTACATTATTACAGTTCATTATTATAATAGAACATACTACACTGTTACAGTTCATTATTATAGAACATTCTACATTATTACAGTTCATTATTATAGAACATGCTACATTGTTACAGTTCATTATTATAGAACATGCTACATTGTTACAGTTCATTATTATAGAACATGCTACATTGTTACAGTTCATTATTATAGAACATGCTACATTGTTACAGTTCATTATTATAGAACATGCTACATTGTTACAGTTCATTATTATAGAACATGCTACATTGTTACAGTTCATTATTATAGAACATGCTACATTGTTACAGTTCATTATTATAATAGAACATTCTACATTATTACAGTTCATTATTATAGAACATGCTACCTTGTTACAGTTCATTATTATAATAGAACATTCTACATTATTACAGTTCATTATTATAGAACATGCTACATTGTTACAGTTCATTATTATAATAGAACATGCTACATTATTACAGTTCATTATTATAATAGAACATGCTACACTGTTACAGTTCATTATTATAGAACATGCTACATTATTACAGTTCACTATTATAGAACATGCTACATTATTACAGTTCATTATTATAGAACATGCTACATTGTTACAGTTCATTTTATAGAACATGCTACATTATTACAGTTCATTATTATAGAACAACATGCTACATTATTACAGTTCATTATTATAGAACAACATGCTACATTATTACAGTTCATTATAATAGAACAAAATGCTACATTATTACGGTTAATGTTTCTCTGAATATTTATTTTCACTCTGGTTTAATTTTGTTTGTCATTTTATCAGATCACTTATTAAGACAACTAATGGAGAAAAGGGCTCTTGTTTCACTGTGTAACCTAAACTTATATTTGCTAATGTTTAAATCATTATTGGTGTCAGATGAAGGGTGTTATTTCACTGATCTGATTAGCGTAGCATACATCAGGGGTTTCAAACTCATTTAGCCCCGGTGGCAGCTTTTGGTTTTCAACGAGGTCTGGAGGGCCCGCAGTGAAAATGTCCTCGCTGTCAAAACGCGGGCGGGATTGTACTCCCTCGCGTGTACGTTTTGATTCCCCTGGTCAACATGGTGTTTCTGTGGTTATAGAGTCTATAGCAGCTACCCTGTGGTGTGTTTCCCAGAGCAGAGCTGGGATTAGGTCCAGAGCTGCAGTATCAAAGCTCAGGTCACTCACACCTTCATGACAGACCTGTCTATATGGACACCCACAAGGGTGAGAGATGGATGTTGGCTGACCGGTCTGTATATACAGTGATAGTTTGTTTGGCCTGCGTGTCTCCGCAGCTCAGCGGTCGTCGTGGTAACTCATCATTAGGTCATTAATAGAAGCCGTGGCGACGGCTGGGTGCAATCGTCTCCCTCCCTCCATCTCTGGCCATGGTATTTACCATTGCTTCACTGATTGCCAGGTCTGTTCCCTCAAGGGGCTGTTATAGATATTTCTAGTTCGTTTTTAGTGGGGGGAAAAAAGCAAATTATTGGCCAATGAGAACTACCTCTTTCCTCATACTGTATAGGGCAGTGTGTGTGTGTGTGTGGATACATAGCTAAGTAAATAGACTGCAGGCAGGGCGGAAGCCATACTGAGCCAGTCTCCGCACCAGGTATTTGAAACCATTTTAAAATGTTGATATTTGTGCGTGATTGAGCTAGCCTGTTGTAATGGGGGGAAATGGAAGAGTCCAAAATGTATAAACCCTGACTCACCTGGCACTCCAGGCAGTATTTAAAAGATTTCAAATAGTATTTGAACCCCATGGTTTGCTCAGCAGTCCAGCAATCAATCAATCTAATGTATTTATGAAGCCAGCCGATGTCACAAAGAGCTGTACAGAAACCCAGCCTAAAACCCCAAACAGCAAGCAATGCAGATGTAGAAGCACGGTGGCTAGGAAAAACTCCCTAGAAAGGCAGGAACTGAAGAAGAAACCTGGCTCTGAGGGGTGGCCAGTCTTCTGGCCGTGCCGGCTCTGAGGGGTGGCCAGTCTTCTGGCCGTGCCGGGTTGAGATTGACAGAGGCCTCAACACTGTGGGCCCTCGTCAAAAGTAGTGCACTATATAGATTATAAGGTGCCATTTGGGACAGAATTTAAGTGCCGTGTGGCGTATGTGATTACAGTACATTATGTTTATATCCCCAGATAATTTGAACTACTAAATGTATTTTTTTGATACCTCAATTATATAGGTGTTGAGGTAGTTTATATATTGAGGTATTATTTGGGGAATGTCCACTCACTATTTTGCAGCTCCTGACCAGAAATCTAAACGAATGGTTTTGAATGATTATCCTGTCATTAATGTATTTTTCTCTGTCTTTTATCTACAGCTTTTCCTGAAACACTGGGGTTGTTGGTGTGGCTGAATTTTCCCTGGATTTGATTGGTCAATTCAGAAGACTGAAGCCCAGGCTGACAGTCTACCTTTCACGGAGGCCCAGCCGTGAGAGGACTGAGGAAGGCACGTGGCGAATCATGACCGCGGACAAAGACAAGCCAGACAGGGAGAAGGACAGGGACAGAGACCGAGACAGGGAGAGGGACAGAGAGAGGGACAGAGACCGGGACAAGAGGGACAAAGCATCCAGGGAGAGCGAGAGCTCACGACCGCGCCGTAGCTGCACGCTGGAGGGCGGAGCTAAGAACTACGCGGAGAGCGAGGACGAGGATAACGAGAACAGGGGAGGGGCCGGGGCAGTAGGTGGGGTCAACATGGGGATGGGGGAGGAGTCAGGGAAGAAGGGAAAGAAGAAGATGATCAAGAAGAAGTCTAGGTATGAACGGATGGAGAACGGAGAGATCACTTCCTTCATTACTGAAGACGATGTTGTTTACAGACCTGGCGGTAAGTTCAATTCATTGCTAAGTCATTAAGGCTCTTCATGTCTTTGGCAACAAATATCATAATATAGTGTTTGCTTTTCTCCGATGTGATTCTCCTGAAAGACGCTTCAGTCCAAGAGATACTGGCTAGGCCTGTAGAGAAATATATATATATATATCTTTTTTGTTTGTCAACAGCTAATTCAGAGTTGATTGCTTTAACTAGCCTAATTCCGTGGCATATTTTTTTTGATAACTGAGTCTAATGAAATCTGGTCACATTTCACAGAAAAGAAAAGAAGCAGAGTTTAGTCTGACGTTATAGTGTGGGGTTTAGTCTGACGTTATAGTGTGGGGTTTAGTCTGACGTTATAGTGTGGGGTTTAGTCTGACGTTATAGTGTGGGGTTTAGTCTGACGTTATAGTGTGGGGTTTAGTCTGACGTTATAGTGTGGGGTTTAGTCTGACGTTATAGTGTGGGGTTTAGTCTGACGTTATAGTGTGGGGTTTAGTCTGACGTTATAGTGTGGGGTTTAGTCTGACGTTATAGTGTGGGGTTTAGTCTGACGTTATAGTGTGGGGTTTAGTCTGACGTTATAGTGTGGGGTTTAGTCTGGCGTTATGGTGTGGGGTTTAGTCTGGCGTTAGTGTGGGGTTTAGTCTGGCGTTATAGTGTGGGGTTTAGTCTGACGTTATAGTGTGGGGTTTAGTCTGACGTTATAGTGTGGGGTTTAGTCTGGCGTTATGGTGTGGGGTTTAGTCTGGCGTTAGTGTGGGGTTTAGTCTGACGTTATAGTGTGGGGTTTAGTCTGACATTATAGTATGGGGTTTAGTATGGGGTTTAGTCTGACGTTATAGTGTGGGGTTTAGTCTGACGTTATAGTGTGGGGTTTAGTCTGACGTTATAGTGTGGGGTTTAGTCTGACGTTATAGTGTGGGGTTTAGTCTGACGTTATAGTATGGGGTTTAATCTGACGTTATATTGTGGGGTTTAGTCTGACGTTATAGTGTGGGGTTTAGTCTGACGTTATAGTGTGGGGTTTAGTCTGACGTTATAGTGTGGGGTTTAGTCTGACGTTATAGTGTGGGGTTTAGTCTGACGTTATAGTGTGGGGTTTAGTCTGACGTTATAGTGTGGGGTCAGTGTGGGGTTTAGTCTGGCGTTATAGTATGGGGTTTAGTCTGACGTTATAGTGTGGGGTTTAGTCTGACGTTATAATATAGGCCTGAATTATGTTTTTTTTTTATTTTAAAAGACAGACTCTTGATGTCTTTGTTTTTCTGATGCATTTCTAGGGTTTGGGTCTAGCCCTCTCTAGGGTTTGGGTCTAGCCCTCTCTAGGGTTTGTGTCTAGCCCTCTCCAGGGTTTGGGTCTAGCCCCCTCCAGGGTTTGGGTCTAGCCCCCTCCAGGGTTTGGGTCTAGCCCCCTCCAGGGTTTGCGTCTAGCCCTCTCCAGGGTTTGCGTCTAGCCCTCCAGGGTTTGGCTGTGGTGTTGGTACAAATCAATGTTTAGTTTAGTTTGCTTTGTGAAGTCCTGCTCTAGTTGTTCAGTCTAAACTTCACAGTTGAATAAACAGTTTACAGCACTCTATTTTGGTCCTATTAGCTTGTAGGCCTATTTGGTTTTTGGTCATAAAAAATAATCTGGTTTTCACTAGAACCAGAATAGCGCTTTAGACTAAGCAATAGGCCAAAAGGAAGTACCGGTAGGCTCAGTTTGTGAAGTATCTGGGCTCAATTGTCTTTCATGTTAAGTAATTAAACGAAAATGAATTATGCATAAGTTAATAATATAATGTGATAACGATACAGGCCTGGTTATGACATGAAGCGTTTCATATTGAAGTAGATGGTTCTGAGGTATGGTTTCTTTATCCAGGCTGTATCACATCCGGCCGTGATTGGGAGTCCCATAGGGCGATGCACAATTGGCCCAGCTTTGTCTGGGTTTGGCCGTGGGGTAGGCCGTCATTGTAAATTTGTTCTTAACTGACTTAAGTTATATATATTTTTTTTAAAGATAGAACTTAGTGTAGAGAATGAGTGGTTCTGAGGTAAATGATCTGTATTAGTGTAGACAATGAGTGGTTCTGAGGTAAATTATCTGTATTAGTGTAGAGAATGAGTGGTTCTGAGGTAAATTATCTGTATTAGTGTAGAGAATGAGTGGTTCTGAGGTAAATTATCTGTATTAGTGTAGAGAATGAGTGGTTCTGAGGTAATGATCTGTATTAGTGTAGAGAATGAGTGGTTCTGAGGTAATGATCTGTATTAGTGTAGAGAATGAGTGGTTCCGAGGTAAATGATCTGTATTAGTGTAGGGAATGAGTGGTTCTGAGGTAAATTATCTGTATTAGTGTAGAGAATGAGTGGTTCTGAGGTAATGATCTGTATTAGTGGTTCTGAGGTATACTATCTGTATTAGTGTAGAGAATGAGTGGTTCTGAGGTAATGATCTGTATTAGTGTAGAGTGAGTGGTTCCGAGGTAAATTATCTGTATTAGTGTAGGGAATGAGTGGTTCTGAGGTAAATTATCTGTATTAGTGTAGAGAATGAGTGGTTCTGAGGTAATGATCTGTATTAGTGGTTCTGAGGTATACTATCTGTATTAGTGTAGAGAATGAGTGGTTCTGAGGTAAATTATCTGTATTAGTGTAGAGAATGAGTGGTTCTGAGGTAAATTATCTGTATTAGTGTAGAGAATGAGTGGTTCTGAGGTGAATTATCTGTATTAGTGTAGAGAATGAGTGGTTCTTATCTATTAGTGTGGAGGGAGAATAAAAGGAGAGACAGATTGCATCCCAAATTGCACCCTATTCCCTATATAGTGTACTACAGAACCATATGGGCCTTGGTCAAAAGTAATGTTTAGGGAATAGGGTGAAATTTGATACACAGCCATAACCTTTTCCCCCGACTGTAAACACGGCCTCTTCTTCACCCGCTGTTTTTATAAATTGCTTGAAAAGCAGACTGAGGGGAGAGTGTGTCATCATCCCGCTCTGTTTATACTGACGGGAGGGAGGAGAAAAAAGGTCAAGTAGCTAACATTGTGCTGCGCTGTGGTCGCTGCAATGTTTAGTTATTTAATACGAACACAGAACATTTCTACAGTCAAGATGTTCCTCCTCAAGTACTTTCCCCTCCCCTGTAACTGGCCATTATTTCAAATTAATTGTATTAATTCAAATGTATGTTTTCATCAGCATTTATGTCCGCCTGTTGTTCTCATATTGTCTTTTTGGTCTCTTGTGCTGTGACTGTGTGACAGACACCAAGCCCCCTCCCCCGGACACCAAGCCCCCTCCCCCGGACACCAAGCCCCCTCCCCCGGACACCAAGCCCCCTCCCCCGGACACCAAGCCCCCTCCCCCGGACACCAAGCCCCTCCCTCATTGAGAAATGTTTTACTGTAATAGAGAACTTTTCTAACGATACCCTGTATCTCTGTCGGTATCCGTGAGATCATTTAGTTCACCACATTATCTCTGTCGGTATCCGTGAGATCATTTAGTTCACCACATTATCTCTGTCGGTATCCGTGAGATCATTTAGTTCACCACATTATCTCTGTCGGTATACGTGAGATAATTTAGTTCACCACATTATCTCTGTCGGTATCCGTGAGATCATTTAGTTCACCACATTATCTCTGTCGGTATCCGTGAGATCATTTAGTTCACCACATTATCTCTGTCGGTATCCGTGAGATCATTTAGTTCATTCCATTATCTCTGTCGGTATCCGTGAGGTAATTTAGTTCACTACATTATCTCTGTCAGTATCCGTGAGTTCCGCTAGTTCACTACATTATCTCTGTCGGTATCCGTGAGATAATTTAGTTCATTCCATTATCTCTGTCGGTATCCGTGAGTTCCGCTAGTCCACAACATTATCTCTGTCATTATCCGTGAGGTCA
>NC_048573.1:72772089-72802500 GCF_013265735.2 Oncorhynchus mykiss
CTCTCTTCCTCTCTTTGTCCCCCTCTCTTCCTCTCTTTGTCCCCCTCTCTTCCTCTCTTTGTCCCCCTCTCTTCCTCTCTTTGTCCCCCTCTCTTCCTCTTCTCTCGTCCTCCCTCTCTCTTCTCTTCCTCTCCTCTCTTCCTCCCCCTCTCCTCTCTTCCCCTCCTTGCTCCCCCTCTTGTCTCCAACATGGCAGCCTCCCTCTGGTGACCAAACGAGGCTGTTAATTGTCCGAGGAAGGCAGGGAGAGAGTGTTCATTGTGAAGCGCTGTGGAAGCATTGAGTCTGCTTCAGGTTTAAAGAGGTACAGATGATTTGTGTGAAACTTGACATGTGGAATTGTTTTAAGCTGGTCACGGGCGGCAGGTAGCCTAGTGGTTAGAGGCAGGTAGCCTAGTGGTTAGAGCGTTGGACTAGTAACCGAAAGGTTGCAAGATCGAATCCCCAGAGCTGACAGGGTAAAAATCTGTCGTTCTGCCCCTGAACAAGGCAGTTAACCCACTGTTCTCCTGACCAAGGCAGTTAACCCACTGTTCCCCTGACCAAGGCAGTTAACCCACTGTTCCCCTGACCAAGGCAGTTAACCCACTGTTCCCCTGACCAAAGCAGTTAACCCACTGTTCCCCTGACCAAGGCAGTTAACCCACTGTTCCCCTGATCAAAGCAGTTAACCCACTGTTCCCCTGACCAAAGCAGTTAACCCACTGTTCCCCTGACCAAGGCAGTTAACCCACTGTTCCCCTGATCAAAGCAGTTAACCCACTGTTCTCCTGACCAAGGCAGTTAACCCACTGTTCCCCTGACCAAGGCAGTTAACCCACTGTTCCCCTGACCAAGGCAGTTAACCCACTGTTCCCCTGACCAAAGCAGTTAACCCACTGTTCCCCTGACCAAGGCAGTTAACCCACTGTTCCCCTGACCAAGGCAGTTAACCCACTGTTCCCCTGACCAAGGCAGTTAACCCACTGTTCCCCTGATCAAAGCAGTTAACCCACTGTTCCCCTGACCAAGGCAGTTAACCCACTGTTCCCCTGACCAAGGCAGTTAACCCACTGTTCCCCTGACCAAGGCAGTTAACCCACTGTTCCCCTGACCAAGGCAGTTAACCCACTGTTCCCCTGACCAAGGCAGTTAACCCACTGTTCCCCTGACCAAGGCAGTTAACCCACTGTTCCCCTGACCAAGGCAGTTAACCCACTGTTCCCCTGACCAAGGCAGTTAACCCACTGTTCCCCTGACCAAGGCAGTTAACCCACTGTTCCCCTGACCAAGGCAGTTAACCCACTGTTCCCCTGACCAAGGCAGTTAACCCACTGTTCCCCTGACCAAGGCAGTTAACCCACTGTTCCCCTGACCAAGGCAGTTAACCCACTGTTCCCCTGATCAAAGCAGTTAACCCACTGTTCCCCTGATCAAAGCAGTTAACCCACTGTTCCCCTGACCAAGGCAGTTAACCCACTGTTCCCCTGACCAAAGCAGTTAACCCACTGTTCCCCTGATCAAAGCAGTTAACCCACTGTTCCCCTGATCAAAGCAGTTAACCCACTGTTCCCCTGACCAAGGCAGTTAACCCACTGTTCCCCTGACCAAGGCAGTTAACCCACTGTTCCCCTGACCAAGGCAGTTAACCCACTGTTCCCCTGACCAAGGCAGTTAACCCACTGTTCCCCTGACCAAGGCAGTTAACCCACTGTTCCCCTGACCAAGGCAGTTAACCCACTGTTCCCCTGACCAAGGCAGTTAACCCACTGTTCCCCTGACCAAGGCAGTTAACCCACTGTTCCCCTGACCAAGGCAGTTAACCCACTGTTCCCCTGACCAAGGCAGTTAACCCACTGTTCCCCTGACCAAAGCAGTTAACCCACTGTTCCCCTGAACAAGGCAGTTAAACCACCGTTCCAAGGCTGACTTGCCTAGTTAAATAAAGGTAAAACAAATACTATAAATCATTTATCTATTTGATTTGGATTTTTAGGACCCCTTTAGGTATTAAAAAAAAAAAAATATATATATATATAGAAAAAATTATTTGATAAAATATTGTTATTTCAGAAATGACAAAACAGACGGTCACAAACTAAGTCAGGAGGAACACGGTCACAAACTAAGTCAGGAGGAACACGGTCACAAACCAAGTCAGGAGGAACACGGTCACAAACCAAGTCAGGAGGAACACGGTCACAAACCAAGTCAGGAGGAACACGGTCACAAACCAAGTCAGGAGGAACACGGTCACAAACCAAGTCAGGAGGAACACGGTCACAAACCAAGTCAGGAGGAACACGGTCACAAACCAAGTCAGGAGGAACACGGTCACAAACCAAGTCAGGAGGAACACGGTCACAAACCAAGTCAGGAGGAACACGGTCACAAACCAAGTCAGGAGGAACACGGTCACAAACCAAGTCAGGAGGAACACGGTCACAAACCAAGTCAGGAGGAACACGGTCACAAACCAAGTCAGGAGGAACACGGTCACAAACTAAGTCAGGAGGAACACGGTCACAAACTAAGTCAGGAGGAACACGGTCACAAACCAAGTCAGGAGGAACACGGTCACAAACCAAGTCAGGAGGAACACGGTCACAAACCAAGTCAGGAGGAACACGGTCACAAACTAAGTCAGGAGGAACACGGTTTTAAAGTATCAGGATTTAAAAATTAATAATATATTTTCCCACATTTAACCCCATTTTACTGGGTACAAAACAACCTCCATACTGATATGTTTTTAAGCCGGTAGCGGTTACTGTCAGACCAGTCCCCCGACCAGTCCCCTGACCAGTCCCCCGACCAGTCCCCCGACCAGTCCCCCGACCAGTCCCCAGACCAGTCCCCCGACCAGTCCCCCGACCAGTCCCCTGACCAGCCCCCCCCCACCAGGGGGGGGCAAACCAGAGCTTGGGGGGGGGGGGCTGACAAACAAACCAGAGCTGGGGGGGGGGGGCTGACAAACCAGAGCTGGGGGGGGGGCTGACAAACCAGAGCTGGGGGGGGGGGGATTGAGACGCAGCCCAAAAGATATCTCGAACTATGTTATTTAGATTGATGCATCGGTGCAGCCGTCCACTCGAGGGGGGGGGTTTGAGACGCAGCCCAAAAGATATCTCGAACTATGTTATTTAGATTGATGCATCGGTGCAGCCGTCCACTCGAGGGGGGGGGGGGGGGGGGTTGGAGGTTTCAACTCCCACCGCCGAAGATATCAGGGTGGCAGGTAGCCGAGTGGTTAGGGCATTGGGCCAGTAACCGAAAGGGCATTGGGCCAGTAACCGAAAGGGCATTGGGCCAGTAATAAATGATTGAAGGCCGTGGACCCCCAGAAGGTGTGACGTCACCATCTCACCATCTTTGTCTACTGTTGTGTTCATACACTAAGGAATCTATTTCTGGCCCGTTCAACCCGATAGGCTCCCTTTAGATGTGGCTGTGCCCAACCTTTTAAACCAAGTGCCGAACTGAAACGTGTTGCTGAAGTGACTCCACATCTCTACAGAGAGAGAGAGAGACGTATCAGAAATGTGTTGTTGAAGTGACTCCACATCTCTACAGAGAGAGAGAGACGTATCAGAAATGTGTTGCTGAAGTGACTCCACATCTCTACAGAGAGAGAGAGAGAGACGTATCAGAAATGTGTTGCTGAAGTGACTCCACATCTCTACAGAGAGAGAGAGAGAGACGTATCAGAAATGTGTTGTTGAAGTCACTCCACATCTCTACAGAGAGAGAGAGAGAGACGTATCAGAAATGTGTTGTTGAAGTGACTCCACATCTCTACAGAGAGAGAGAGAGACGTATCAGAAATGTGTTGCTGAAGTCACTCCACATCTCTACAGAGAGAGAGAGAGACGTATCAGAAATGTGTTGTTGAAGTGACTCCACATCTCTACAGAGAGAGAGAGAGACGTATCAGAAATGTGTTGCTGAAGTGACTCCACATCTCTACAGAGAGAGAGAGAGAGACGTATCAGAAATGTGTTGCTGAAGTGACTCCACATCTCTACAGAGAGAGAGAGAGAGACGTATCAGAAATGTGTTGCTGAAGTGACTCCACATCTCTACAGAGAGAGAGAGAGACGTATCAGAAATGTGTTGCTGAAGTGACTCCACATCTCTACAGAGAGAGAGAGAGAGACGTATCAGAAATGTGTTGCTGAAGTGACTCCACATCTCTACAGAGAGAGAGAGAGAGACGTATCAGAAATGTGTTGCTGAAGTGACTCCACATCTCTACAGAGAGAGAGACGTATCAGAGATGTGTTGCTGAAGTGACTCCACATCTCTACAGAGAGAGAGAGAGACGTATCAGAAATGTGTTGCTGAAGTGACTCCACATCTCTACAGAGAGAGAGAGAGACGTATCAGAAATGTGTTGTTGAAGTGACTCCACATCTCTACAGAGAGAGAGAGAGAGACGTATCAGAAATGTGTTGTTGAAGTGACTCCACATCTCTACAGAGAGAGAGAGACGTATCAGAAATGTGTTGCTGAAGTGACTCCACATCTCTACAGAGAGAGAGAGAGAGAGAGAGAGACGTATCAGAAATGTGTTGCTGAAGTGACTCCACATCTCTACAGAGAGAGAGAGAGAGAGAGACGTATCAGAAATGTGTTGTTGAAGTGACTCCACATCTCTACAGAGAGAGAGAGAGAGAGACGTATCAGAAATGTGTTGTTGAAGTGACTCCACATCTCTACAGAGAGAGAGAGAGAGACGTATCAGAAACGTTTGTGTTGTTGAAGTGACTCCACATCTCTACAGAGAGAGAGAGAGAGACGTATCAGAAACGTGTTGCTGAAGTGACTCCACATCTCTACAGAGAGAGAGAGAGACGTATCAGAAATGTGTTGTTGAAGTGACTCCACATCTCTACAGAGAGAGAGAGAGAGAGAGACGTATCAGAAATGTGTTGCTGAAGTGACTCCACATCTCTACAGAGAGAGAGAGAGACGTATCAGAAATGTGTTGCTGAAGTTACTCCACATCTCTACAGAGAGAGAGAGAGAGACGTATCAGAAATGTGTTGCTGAAGTGACTCCACATCTCTACAGAGAGAGAGAGAGAGACGTATCAGAAATGTGTTGCTGAAGTGACTCCACATCTCTACAGAGAGAGAGACGTATCAGAGATGTGTTGCTGAAGTGACTCCACATCTCTACAGAGAGAGAGAGAGACGTATCAGAAATGTGTTGCTGAAGTGACTCCACATCTCTACAGAGAGAGAGAGAGACGTATCAGAAATGTGTTGTTGAAGTGACTCCACATCTCTACAGAGAGAGAGAGAGAGACGTATCAGAAATGTGTTGTTGAAGTGACTCCACATCTCTACAGAGAGAGAGAGAGAGAGAGAGACGTATCAGAAATGTGTTGCTGAAGTGACTCCACATCTCTACAGAGAGAGAGAGAGAGACGTATCAGAAATGTGTTGTTGAAGTGACTCCACATCTCTACAGAGAGAGAGAGAGAGAGAGAGACGTATCAGAAATGTGTTGTTGAAGTGACTCCACATCTCTACAGAGAGAGAGAGAGACGTATCAGAAATGTGTTGTTGAAGTGACTCCACATCTCTACAGAGAGAGAGAGAGAGACGTATCAGAAATGTGTTGCTGAAGTGACTCCACATCTCTACAGAGAGAGAGAGAGAGACGTATCAGAAATGTGTTGTTGAAGTGACTCCACATCTCTACAGAGAGAGAGAGAGACGTATCAGAAATGTGTTGCTGAAGTGACTCCACATCTCTACAGAGAGAGAGAGAGAGACGTATCAGAAATGTGTTGCTGAAGTGACTCCACATCTCTACAGAGAGAGAGAGAGAGACGTATCAGAAATGTGTTGCTGAAGTGACTCCACATCTCTACAGAGAGAGAGACGTATCAGAGATGTGTTGCTGAAGTGACTCCACATCTCTACAGAGAGAGAGAGAGACGTATCAGAAATGTGTTGCTGAAGTGACTCCACATCTCTACAGAGAGAGAGAGACGTATCAGAAATGTGTTGTTGAAGTGACTCCACATCTCTACAGAGAGAGAGAGAGAGACGTATCAGAAATGTGTTGTTGAAGTGACTCCACATCTCTACAGAGAGAGAGAGACGTATCAGAAATGTGTTGCTGAAGTGACTCCACATCTCTACAGAGAGAGAGAGAGAGAGAGAGAGACGTATCAGAAATGTGTTGCTGAAGTGACTCCACATCTCTACAGAGAGAGAGAGAGAGAGAGACGTATCAGAAATGTGTTGTTGAAGTGACTCCACATCTCTACAGAGAGAGAGAGAGAGAGACGTATCAGAAATGTGTTGTTGAAGTGACTCCACATCTCTACAGAGAGAGAGAGAGAGACGTATCAGAAACGTTTGTGTTGTTGAAGTGACTCCACATCTCTACAGAGAGAGAGAGAGAGACGTATCAGAAACGTGTTGCTGAAGTGACTCCACATCTCTACAGAGAGAGAGAGAGACGTATCAGAAATGTGTTGTTGAAGTGACTCCACATCTCTACAGAGAGAGAGAGAGAGAGAGACGTATCAGAAATGTGTTGCTGAAGTGACTCCACATCTCTACAGAGAGAGAGAGAGACGTATCAGAAATGTGTTGCTGAAGTTACTCCACATCTCTACAGAGAGAGAGAGAGAGACGTATCAGAAATGTGTTGCTGAAGTGACTCCACATCTCTACAGAGAGAGAGAGAGAGACGTATCAGAAATGTGTTGCTGAAGTGACTCCACATCTCTACAGAGAGAGAGACGTATCAGAGATGTGTTGCTGAAGTGACTCCACATCTCTACAGAGAGAGAGAGAGACGTATCAGAAATGTGTTGCTGAAGTGACTCCACATCTCTACAGAGAGAGAGAGAGACGTATCAGAAATGTGTTGTTGAAGTGACTCCACATCTCTACAGAGAGAGAGAGAGAGACGTATCAGAAATGTGTTGTTGAAGTGACTCCACATCTCTACAGAGAGAGAGAGAGAGAGAGAGACGTATCAGAAATGTGTTGCTGAAGTGACTCCACATCTCTACAGAGAGAGAGAGAGAGACGTATCAGAAATGTGTTGTTGAAGTGACTCCACATCTCTACAGAGAGAGAGAGAGAGAGAGAGACGTATCAGAAATGTGTTGTTGAAGTGACTCCACATCTCTACAGAGAGAGAGAGAGACGTATCAGAAATGTGTTGTTGAAGTGACTCCACATCTCTACAGAGAGAGAGAGAGAGACGTATCAGAAATGTGTTGCTGAAGTGACTCCACATCTCTACAGAGAGAGAGAGAGAGACGTATCAGAAATGTGTTGTTGAAGTGACTCCACATCTCTACAGAGAGAGAGAGAGACGTATCAGAAATGTGTTGCTGAAGTGACTCCACATCTCTACAGAGAGAGAGAGAGAGACGTATCAGAAATGTGTTGCTGAAGTGACTCCACATCTCTACAGAGAGAGAGAGAGACGTATCAGAAATGTGTTGTTGAAGTGACTCCACATCTCTACAGAGAGAGAGAGAGAGAGACGTATCAGAAATGTGTTGCTGAAGTGACTCCACATCTCTACAGAGAGAGAGAGAGAGAGACGTATCAGAAATGTGTTGTTGAAGTCACTCCACATCTCTACAGAGAGAGAGAGAGAGACGTATCAGAAATGTGTTGTTGAAGTGACTCCACATCTCTACAGAGAGAGAGAGAGACGTATCAGAAATGTGTTGCTGAAGTGACTCCACATCTCTACAGAGAGAGAGAGAGAGACGTATCAGAAATGTGTTGCTGAAGTGACTCCACATCTCTACAGAGAGAGAGAGAGAGACGTATCAGAAATGTGTTGCTGAAGTGACTCCACATCTCTACAGAGAGAGAGACGTATCAGAGATGTGTTGCTGAAGTGACTCCACATCTCTACAGAGAGAGAGAGAGACGTATCAGAAATGTGTTGCTGAAGTGACTCCACATCTCTACAGAGAGAGAGAGAGACGTATCAGAAATGTGTTGTTGAAGTGACTCCACATCTCTACAGAGAGAGAGAGAGAGACGTATCAGAAATGTGTTGTTGAAGTGACTCCACATCTCTACAGAGAGAGAGAGACGTATCAGAAATGTGTTGCTGAAGTGACTCCACATCTCTACAGAGAGAGAGAGAGAGAGAGAGAGACGTATCAGAAATGTGTTGCTGAAGTGACTCCACATCTCTACAGAGAGAGAGAGAGAGAGAGACGTATCAGAAATGTGTTGTTGAAGTGACTCCACATCTCTACAGAGAGAGAGAGAGAGAGACGTATCAGAAATGTGTTGTTGAAGTGACTCCACATCTCTACAGAGAGAGAGAGAGAGACGTATCAGAAACGTTTGTGTTGTTGAAGTGACTCCACATCTCTACAGAGAGAGAGAGAGAGACGTATCAGAAACGTGTTGCTGAAGTGACTCCACATCTCTACAGAGAGAGAGACGTATCAGAGATGTGTTGCTGAAGTGACTCCACATCTCTACAGAGAGAGAGAGAGAGACGTATCAGAAATGTGTTGCTGAAGTGACTCCACATCTCTACAGAGAGAGAGAGAGACGTATCAGAAATGTGTTGCTGAAGTGACTCCACATCTCTACAGAGAGAGAGAGAGACGTATCAGAAATGTGTTGCTGAAGTGACTCCACATCTCTACAGAGAGAGAGAGAGACGTATCAGAAATGTGTTGCTGAAGTGACTCCACATCTCTACAGAGAGAGAGAGAGACGTATCAGAAATGTGTTGTTGAAGTGACTCCACATCTCTACAGAGAGAGAGAGAGAGACGTATCAGAAATGTGTTGTTGAAGTGACTCCACATCTCTACAGAGAGAGAGAGAGAGAGAGACGTATCAGAAATGTGTTGCTGAAGTGACTCCACATCTCTACAGAGAGAGAGAGAGACGTATCAGAAATGTGTTGTTGAAGTGACTCCACATCTCTACAGAGAGAGAGAGAGAGACGTATCAGAAATGTGTTGTTGAAGTGACTCCACATCTCTACAGAGAGAGAGAGAGAGACGTATCAGAAACGTGTTGCTGAAGTGACTCCACATCTCTACAGAGAGAGAGAGAGAGAGAGAGACGTATCAGAAATGTGTTGTTGAAGTGACTCCACATCTCTACAGAGAGAGAGAGAGACGTATCAGAAATGTGTTGTTGAAGTGACTCCACATCTCTACAGAGAGAGAGAGAGAGACGTATCAGAAATGTGTTGTTGAAGTGACTCCACATCTCTACAGAGAGAGAGAGAGAGAGACGTATCAGAAATGTGTTGCTGAAGTGACTCCACATCTCTACAGAGAGAGAGAGAGAGAGACGTATCAGAAATGTGTTGTTGAAGTGACTCCACATCTCTACAGAGAGAGAGAGAGAGAGACGTATCAGAAATGTGTTGCTGAAGTGACTCCACATCTCTACAGAGAGAGAGAGAGACGTATCAGAAATGTGTTGTTGAAGTGACTCCACATCTCTACAGAGAGAGAGAGAGACGTATCAGAAATGTGTTGCTGAAGTGACTCCACATCTCTACAGAGAGAGAGAGAGAGAGACGTATCAGAAATGTGTTGTTGAAGTGACTCCACATCTCTACAGAGAGAGAGAGAGACGTATCAGAAATGTGTTGCTGAAGTGACTCCACATCTCTACAGAGAGAGAGAGAGAGAGACGTATCAGAAATGTGTTGCTGAAGTGACTCCACATCTCTACAGAGAGAGAGAGAGAGACGTATCAGAAATGTGTTGCTGAAGTGACTCCACATCTCTACAGAGAGAGAGAGAGAGAGACGTATCAGAAATGTGTTGCTGAAGTGACTCCACATCTCTACAGAGAGAGAGAGAGACGTATCAGAAATGTGTTGCTGAAGTGACTCCACATCTCTACAGAGAGAGAGAGACGTATCAGAAACGTGTTGCTGAAGTGACTCCACATCTCTAGAGAGAGAGAGAGAGAGAGAGACGTATCAGAAATGTGTTGCTGAAGTGACTCCACATCTCTACAGAGAGAGAGAGAGAGACGTATCAGAAACGTGTTGTTGAAGTGACTCCACATCTCTACAGAGAGAGAGAGAGACGTATCAGAAATGTGTTGTTGAAGTGACTCCACATCTCTACAGAGAGAGAGAGAGAGACGTATCAGAAATGTGTTGCTGAAGTGACTCCACATCTCTACAGAGAGAGAGAGAGAGACGTATCAGAAATGTGTTGTTGAAGTGACTCCACATCTCTACAGAGAGAGAGAGAGAGACGTATCAGAAATGTGTTGCTGAAGTGACTCCACATCTCTACAGAGAGAGAGAGAGAGAGACGTATTAGAAATGTGTTGCTGAAGTGACTCCACATCTCTACAGAGAGAGAGAGAGAGAGAGAGACGTATCAGAAATGTGTTGCTGAAGTGACTCCACATCTCTACAGAGAGAGAGAGAGAGAGACGTATCAGAAATGTGTTGTTGAAGTGACTCCACATCTCTAGAGAGAGAGAGAGAGAGAGACGTATCAGAAACGTGTTGCTGAAGTGACTCCACATCTCTACAGAGAGAGAGAGAGAGAGAGAGACGTATCAGAAATGTGTTGTTGAAGTGACTCCACATCTCTACAGAGAGAGAGAGAGAGAGACGTATCAGAAATGTGTTGCTGAAGTGACTCCACATCTCTACAGAGAGAGAGAGAGAGACGTATCAGAAATGTGTTGCTGAAGTGACTCCACATCTCTACAGAGAGAGAGAGAGACGTATCAGAAATGTGTTGCTGAAGTGACTCCACATCTCTACAGAGAGAGAGAGAGACGTATCAGAAATGTGTTGCTGAAGTGACCCCACATCTCTACAGAGAGAGAGAGACGTATCAGAAATGTGTTGTTGAAGTGACTCCACATCTCTACAGAGAGAGAGAGAGAGAGAGACGTATCAGAAACGTGTTGTTGAAGTGACTCCACATCTCTACAGAGAGAGAGACGTATCAGAAATGTGTTGCTGAAGTGACTCCACATCTCTACAGAGAGAGAGAGAGACGTATCAGAAACGTGTTGTTGAAGTGACTCCACATCTCTACAGAGAGAGAGAGAGAGACGTATCAGAAATGTGTTGCTGAAGTGACTCCACATCTCTACAGAGAGAGAGAGAGAGACGTATCAGAAACGTGTTGTTGAAGTGACTCCACATCTCTACAGAGAGAGAGAGAGAGACGTATCAGAAATGTGTTGTTGAAGTGACTCCACATCTCTACAGAGAGAGAGAGAGAGAGACGTATCAGAAATGTGTTGTTGAAGTGACTCCACATCTCTACAGAGAGAGAGAGAGACGTATCAGAAATGTGTTGCTGAAGTGACTCCACAGCTCTACAGAGAGAGAGAGAGACGTATCAGAAATGTGTTGTTGAAGTGACTCCACATCTCTACAGAGAGAGAGACGTATCAGAAATGTGTTGTTGAAGTGACTCCACATCTCTACAGAGAGAGAGAGAGAGAGAGAGACGTATCAGAAATGTGTTGTTGAAGTGACTCCACATCTCTACAGAGAGAGAGAGAGACGTATCAGAAATGTGTTGCTGAAGTGACTCCACATCTCTACAGAGAGAGAGACGTATCAGAAATGTGTTGTTGAAGTGACTCCACATCTCTACAGAGAGAGACGTATCAGAAATGTGTTGTTGAAGTGACTCCACATCTCTACAGAGAGAGAGAGAGACGTATCAGAAATGTGTTGCTGAAGTGACTCCACATCTCTACAGAGAGAGAGACGTATCAGAAATGTGTTGTTGAAGTGACTCCACATCTCTACAGAGAGAGAGACGTATCAGAAATGTGTTGTTGAAGTGACTCCACATCTCTACAGAGAGAGAGAGAGAGAGACGTATCAGAAACGTGTTGCTGAAGTGACTCCACATCTCTACAGAGAGAGAGAGAGACGTATCAGAAATGTGTTGTTGAAGTGACTCCACATCTCTACAGAGAGAGAGAGAGAGAGACGTATCAGAAACGTGTTGTTGAAGTGACTCCACATCTCGAGAGAGAGAGACGTATCAGAAATGTGTTGCTGAAGTGACTCCACATCTCTACAGAGAGAGAGAGAGACGTATCAGAAATGTGTTGCTGAAGTGACTCCACATCTCTACAGAGAGAGAGAGAGAGACGTATCAGAAATGTGTTGCACGTGGTTTTATCCAGATGAGCCTAGATCTATTTTTAAAGACCTGGTTCACACAGAGCCGGTGTTGAGCCTGGAAGAGGGGCCTTGTCGTGACATCTAACCACCTACCACCAGACTGCAGATCAGACGAAGACTGGACTCTTCAAAGATCCTCTGTTCTGTTGCTTCCCTCGTCAGCTGCTGTAATTTCTGATCTGGGACCAGGTCCCTCCGGTCTCTGTAATCCTGTTCATTATGACATAGATCAACTCTCCTTCTCTGAGAGAAGTGGGATCTCTGAGAAGGGTTCTGGTGTGTCAGCTAGTGCCTAGCCTGCCCCCCCCCCCCAGCATCCCTGTGGCTCCATTATTGCATTCCACCAAGTCTTTAATTTGAGGATAAGTAATCTGAGGGGCCTGCCAGCTCCCTGCTCTGTTGGTCTGTTTGGTGTGTTGGTCTGAGGGGCCTGCACTGGTCTGTTGGTGTGTTGGTCTGAGGGGCCTGCACTGGTCTGTTGGTGTGTTGGTCTGAGGGGCCTGCACTGGTCTGTTGGTGTGTTGGTCTGAGGGGCCTGCACTGGTCTGTTGGTGTGTTGGTCTGAGGGGCCTGCCCTGCTCTGTTGGTCTGAGGGGCCTGCCCTGCTCTGTTGGTCTGAGGGGCCTGCCCTGCTCTGTTGGTCTGAGGGGCCTGCCCTGCTCTGTTCGTCTGAGGGGCCTGCCCTGCTCTGTTGGTCTGAGGGGCCTGCCCTACTCTGTTGGTCTGAAGGGCCTGCCCTGCTCTGTTGGTCTGAGGGGCTTGCCCTGCTCTGTTGGTCTGATGGGCCTGCCCTGCTCTGTTGGTCTGATGGGCCTGCCCTGCTCTGTTGGTCTGATGGGCCTGCCCTGCCCTGTTGGTCTGAGGGGCCTGCCCTGCCCTGTTGGTCTGAGGGGCCTGCCCTGCTCTGTTGGTCTGAGGGGCCTGCCCTGCTCTGTTGGTCTGATGGGCCTGCCCTGCTCTGTTGGTCTGAGGGGCCTGCCCTGCTCTGTTGGTCTGAGGGGCCTGCCCTGCTCTGTTGGTCTGAGGGGCCTGCCCTGCTCTGTTGGTCTGAGGGGCCTGCCCTGCTCTGTTGGTCTGAGGGGCCTGCCCTGCTCTGTTGGTCTGAGGGGCCTGTCCTGCTCTGTTGGTCTGAGGGGCCTGTCCTGCTCTGTTGGTGTGTTGCTCTGTTGGTCTGAGGGGCCTGCCCTGCTCTGTTGGTCTGAGGGGCCTGTCCTGCTCTGTTGGTGTGTTGCTCTGTTGGTCTGAGGGGCCTGCCCTGCTCTGTTGGTCTGTTGGTGTGTTGCTCTGTTGGTCTGTTGGTGTGTGGGGCCTGCCCTGCTCTGTTGGTCTGTTGGTGTGTTGGTGTGTTGCTCTGTTGGTCTGTTGGTGTGTGGGGCCTGCCCTGCTCTGTTGGTCTGAGGGGCCTGCCCTGCTCTGTTGGTCTGAGGGGCCTGCCCTGCTCTGTTGGTCTGAGGGGCCTGTCCTGCTCTGTTGGTGTGTTGCTCTGTTGGTCTGAGGGGCCTGCCCTGCTCTGTTGGTCTGAGGGGCCTGCCCTGCTCTGTTGGTGTGTTGGTGTGTTGCTCTGTTGGTCTGTTGGTGTGTGGGGCCTGCCCTGCTCTGTTGGTCTGAGGGGCCTGCCCTGCTCTGTTGGTCTGAGGGGCCTGCCCTGCTCTGTTGGTCTGAGGGGCCTGCCCTGCTCTGTTGGTGTGTTGGTGTGTTGCTCTGTTGGTCTGTTGGTGTGTGGGGCCTGCCCTGCTCTGTTGGTCTGAGGGGCCTGCCCTGCTCTGTTGGTCTGAGGGGCCTGCTCTGTTGGTCTGTTGGTGTGTGGGGCCTGCCCTGCTCTGTTGGTCTGAGGGGCCTGCCCTGCTCTGTTGGTCTGAGGGGCCTGCTCTGTTGGTCTGTTGGTGTGTGGGGCCTGCCCTGCTCTGTTGGTCTGAGGTGCCTGCCCTGCTCTGTTGGTCTGAGGGGCCTGCCCTGCTCTGTTGGTCTGAGGGGCCTGCCCTGCTCTGTTGGTCTGAGGGGCCTGCCCTGCTCTGTTGGTCTGAGGGGCCTGCCCTGCTCTGTTGGTCTGAGGGGCCTGCCCTGCTCTGTTGGTCTGAGGGGCCTGTCCTGCTCTGTTGGTCTGAGGGGCCTGTCCTGCTCTGTTGGTCTGAGGGGCCTGTCCTGCTCTGTTGGTCTGAGGGGCCTGCCCTGCTCTGTTGGTCTGAGGGGCCTGTCCTGCTCTGTTGGTCTGTTGGTGTGTTGGTGTGTTGCTCTGTTGGTCTGTTGGTGTGTGGGGCCTGCCCTGCTCTGTTGGTCTGAGGGGCCTGCCCTGCTCTGTTGGTCTGAGGGGCCTGCCCTGCTCTGTTGGTCTGAGGGGCCTGTCCTGCTCTGTTGGTGTGTTGCTCTGTTGGTCTGAGGGGCCTGCCCTGCTCTGTTGGTCTGAGGGGCCTGCCCTGCTCTGTTGGTGTGTTGGTGTGTTGCTCTGTTGGTGTGTGGGGCCTGCCCTGCTCTGTTGGTCTGAGGGGCCTGCCCTGCTCTGTTGGTCTGAGGGGCCTGCCCTGCTCTGTTGGTCTGAGGGGCCTGCCCTGCTCTGTTGGTGTGTTGGTGTGTTGGTCTGTTGGTGTGTGGGGCCTGCCCTGCTCTGTTGGTCTGAGGGGCCTGCCCTGCTCTGTTGGTCTGAGGGGCCTGCTCTGTTGGTCTGTTGGTGTGTGGGGCCTGCCCTGCTCTGTTGGTCTGAGGGGCCTGCCCTGCTCTGTTGGTCTGAGGGGCCTGCTCTGTTGGTCTGTTGGTGTGTGGGGCCTGCCCTGCTCTGTTGGTCTGAGGGGCCTGCCCTGCTCTGTTGGTCTGAGGGGCCTGCCCTGCTCTGTTGGTCTGAGGGGCCTGCCCTGCTCTGTTCGTCTGAGGGGCATGTCCTGCTCTGTTGGTCTGAGGGGCCTGCCCTGCTCTGTTGGTCTGAGGGGCCTGTCCTGCTCTGTTGGTCTGAGGGGCCTGCCCTGCTCTGTTGGTCTGAGGGGCCTGCCCTGCTCTGTTGGTCTGAGGGGCCTGTCCTGCTCTGTTGGTCTGAGGGGCCTGCCCTGCTCTGTTGGTCTGAGGGGCCTGTCCTGCTCTGTTGGTCTGAGGGGCCTGCCCTGCTCTGTTGGTCTGAGGGGCCTGCCCTGCTCTGTTGGTCTGAGGGGCCTGCCCTGCTCTGTTGGTCTGAGGGGCCTGCCCTGCTCTGTTGGTCTGAGGGGCCTGCCCTGCTCTGTTGGTCTGAGGGGCCTGCCCTGCTCTGTTGGTCTGAGGGGCCTGTCCTGCTCTGTTGGTGTGTTGCTCTGTTGGTCTGAGGGGCCTGCCCTGCTCTGTTGGTCTGAGGGGCCTGCCCTGCTCTGTTGGTGTGTTGCTCTGTTGGTCTGTTGGTGTGTGGGGCCTGCCCTGCTCTGTTGGTCTGAGGGGCCTGCCCTGCTCTGTTGGTCTGAGGGGCCTGCCCTGCTCTGTTGGTCTGAGGGGCCTGCCCTGCTCTGTTGGTGTGTTGGTGTGTTGCTCTGTTGGTCTGTTGGTGTGTGGGGCCTGCCCTGCTCTGTTGGTCTGAGGGGCCTGCCCTGCTCTGTTGGTCTGAGGGGCCTGCTCTGTTGGTCTGTTGGTGTGTGGGGCCTGCCCTGCTCTGTTGGTCTGAGGGGCCTGCCCTGCTCTGTTGGTCTGAGGGGCCTGCTCTGTTGGTCTGTTGGTGTGTGGGGCCTGCCCTGCTCTGTTGGTCTGAGGGGCCTGCCCTGCTCTGTTGGTCTGAGGGGCCTGCCCTGCTCTGTTGGTCTGAGGGGCCTGCCCTGCTCTGTTGGTCTGAGGGGCCTGTCCTGCTCTGTTGGTCTGAGGGGCCTGCCCTGCTCTGTTGGTCTGAGGGGCCTGTCCTGCTCTGTTGGTCTGAGGGGCCTGTCCTGCTCTGTTGGTCTGAGGGGCCTGTCCTGCTCTGTTGGTCTGAGGGGCCTGTCCTGCTCTGTTGGTCTGATGGGCCTGCTCTGTTGGTCTGTTGGTGTGTGGGGCCTGCCCTGCTCTGTTGGTCTGAGGGGCCTGCCCTGCTCTGTTGGTCTGAGGGGCCTGTCCTGCTCTGTTGGTCTGAGGGGCCTGCCCTGCTCTGTTGGTCTGAGGGGCCTGCCCTGCTCTGTTGGTCTGAGGGGCCTGCCCTGCTCTGTTGGTCTGAGGGGCCTGCCCTGCTCTGTTGGTCTGAGGGGCCTGCCCTGCTCTGTTGGTCTGAGGGGCCTGTCCTGCTCTGTTGGTGTGTTGCTCTGTTGGTCTGAGGGGCCTGCCCTGCTCTGTTGGTCTGTTGGTGTGTTGGTCTGTTGGTGTGTAGCGTCCTGCTCTCTTTAACGATGCAGGTGCGTTGGGTGGTTCTGCCTCATGGTATAGGAGTATGTCTAAAGTAGTGCACTATATAGGGAATAGGGTTCTGGTCTAAAGTAGTGCACTATATAGGGCTCTGGTCTAATGTAGTGCACTATATAGTGCACTGTGGGTGTAGCGTTCTGTGAGTGTAGCGTTCGGTGTGGGTGTAGTGTTCTGTGGGGTGTGGGTGTAGTGTTCTGTGGGTGTAGTGTTCTGTGGGTGTAGCGTTCGGTGTGGGTGTAGCGTTCTGTGGGGTGTGGGTGTAGTGTTCTGTGGGGTGTGGGTGTAGTGTTCTGTGGGTGTAGTGTTCTGTGGGTGTAGCGTTCGGTGTGGGTGTAGCGTTCTGTGGGGTGTGGGTGTAGTGTTCTGTGGGGTGTGGGTGTAGTGTTCTGTGGGTGTAGTGTTCTGTGGGGGTGGGGGTGTGTGTAGTGTTCGGTGGGGGTGGGTGTAGTGTTCTGTGGGGGTGGGGGTGTGTGTAGTGTTCGGTGGGGGTGGGTGTAGTGTTCTGTGGGTGTAGCGTTCGGTGGGGGTGGGTGTAGTGTTCTGTGGGTGTAGCGTTCGGTGGAGGTGTGTGTAGTGTTCTGTGGGTGTAGTGTTCTGTGGGGTGTGGGTGTAGTGTTCTGTGGGGGTGGGGGTGTGTGTAGTGTTCGGTGGGGGTGGGTGTAGTGTTCTGTGGGGGTGGGGGTGTGTGTAGTGTTCTGTGGGGGTGGGTGTAGTGTTCTGTGGGTGTAGGGTTCTTTGGGGGTGGGTGTTACCTCTACATTCTATCCATGCTGGCTCATAAAACCAATTGGCTAACATTACCACACACCCCCTTCATGCTGCAGCAAAAGAGAGAGAGAGAGAGAGAGCAACCTCTGTAAATTCTGCATTATCATTAACAGCAGACTCCTACACTTCCACAGTGAAAACAATGTCCTGAGCTAATGTGATAACGTGATAATGATTACCGTACGACAGACCACATTCACCCTTATTCACAAACAAAACATAAGCAATGTCTTCTCATGCTTTGCTGATTTCCCAAAAAATATTTTGACTCAATTTGGTATGAAGGTCGATATAAAACTGTGAACGATCTGAGAGACGAGGCAAGAAGGACCTTCTATGTCATCAAAAGGAACATAAAAATTACAATTAGATTCTGGCTAAAAATATTTGAATCAGTTAGAGAACCCATTGCTCTTTATGGTTGTGAAGGCTGGGGTCCGCTCAGCAACCAAGAATTCACAAAATGGGACACCAAATTGAGACTCTGCATACAGAGTTCTGCAAAAATATACAAACGGAGCAGAATTAGGACGATAACTGCTAATTATCAAAATCCAGAAAAGAGACGTTACATTCCACAACCAAACTAAAAGGAAGCGATTCCCAAACCTTCCACAACAAAGCCATCACCTACAGAGAGATGAACCTGGAGAAGAGTCCCCCTAAGCAAGCTGGTCCTGGGGCTCTGTTCACAAACACAAACAGACCCCACAGAGCCCCAGGACAGCAGCACAATTAGACCCAACCAATCAAATCATGAGAAAAATAAAATGACTTGACAAAACAGAGCAAACTGGAAGGCGAAAAACAGTAGCTGTTCTGTATAGAGAAACACGTGTAGATAAATAATGAACATGTGGAAGTGTAGGGGGATGGCCTGTGTGTATTGGCTACAGCCTGTCACGTTCAGATAGACGCTGACAATGAGGCAGATGCCTGAAAATGGAGCCAAACTTAAATTAGATTTTGTTATTACATATTGGCTAAATGCCAGTCACGCTTGACTAATATGATGTAGGATCATTATTCATCTCTAACGGCTTGATTCTGTCGACGTGCTTGAGGCACTGTTAGTTCAGATAGGAGAGAAAGGTCAGTAGTGACTGTTGGTTCAGATAGGAGAGAAAGGTCAGTAGTGACTGTTGGTTCAGATAGGAGAGAAAGGTCAGTAGTGACTGTTGGTTCAGATAGGAGAGAAAGGTCAGTAGTGACTGTTGGTTCAGATAGGAGAGAAAGGTCAGTAGTGACTGTTGGTTCAGATAGGAGAGAAAGGTCAATGACTGTTGGTTCAGATAGGAGAGAAAGGTCGATGACTGTTGGTTCAGATAGGAGAGAAAGGTCAGTAGTGACTGTTAGTTCAGATAGGAGAGAAAGGTCAATGACTGTTGGATCAGATAGGAGAGAAAGGTCGATGACTGTTGGTTCAGATAGGAGAGAAAGGTCACTAGTGACTGTTGGTTCAGATAGGAGAGAAAGGTCACTAGTGACTGTTGGTTCAGATAGGAGAGAAAGGTCAGTAGTGACTGTTGGTTCAGATAGGAGAGAAAGGTCAGTAGTGACTGTTGGTTCAGATAGGAGAGAAAGGTCAATGACTGTTGGTTCAGATAGGAGAGAAAGGTCGATGACTGTTGGTTCAGATAGGAGAGAAAGGTCACTAGTGACTGTTGGTTCAGATAGGAGAGAAAGGTCACTAGTGACTGTTGGTTCAGAAAGGAGAGAAAGGTCAGTAGTGACTGTTAGTTCAGATAGGAGAGAAAGGTCAGTAGTGACTGTTAGTTCAGATAGGAGAGAAAGGTCAGGAGTGACTGTTGGTTCAGATAGGAGAGAAAGGTCAGTAGTGACTGTTGGTTCAGATAGGAGAGAAAGGTCAGTAGTGACTGTTGGTTCAGATAGGAGAGAAAGGTCAGTAGTGACTGTTGGTTCAGATAGGAGAGAAAGGTCAGTAGTGACTGTTGGTTCAGATAGGAGAGAAAGGTCAGTAGTGACTGTTGGTTCAGATAGGAGAGAAAGGTCAGTAGTGACTGTTAGTTCAGATAGGAGAGAAAGGTCAGTAGTGACTGTTGGTTCAGATAGGAGAGAAAGGTCAATGACTGTTGGTTCAGATAGCAGAGAAAGGTCAGTAGTGACTGTTGGTTCAGATAGGAGAGAAAGGTCAGTAGTGACTGTTAGTTCAGATAGGAGAGAAAGGTCAGGAGTGACTGTTGGTTCAGATAGGAGAGAAAGGTCAGTAGTGACTGTTGGTTCAGATAGGAGAGAAAGGTCAGGAGTGACTGTTGGTTCAGATAGGAGAGAAAGGTCAATGACTGTTGGTTCAGATAGGAGAGAAAGGTCAGGAGTGACTGTTGGTTCAGATAGGAGAGAAAGGTCAGTAGTGACTGTTAGTTCAGATAGGAGAGAAAGGTCAGTAGTGACTGTTGGTTCAGATAGGAGAGAAAGGTCAATGACTGTTGGTTCAGATAGGAGAGAAAGGTCAGTAGTGACTGTTGGTTCAGATAGGAGAGAAAGGTCAGTAGTGACTGTTGGTTCAGATAGGAGAGAAAGGTCAGTAGTGACTGTTGGTTCAGATAGGAGAGAAAGGTCAATGACTGTTGGTTCAGATAGGAGAGAAAGGTCAGTAGTGACTGTTAGTTCAGATAGGAGAGAAAGGTCACTAGTGACTGTTGGTTCAGATAGCAGAGAAAGGTCAGTAGTGACTGTTGGTTCAGATAGGAGAGAAAGGTCAGTAGTGACTGTTGGTTCAGATAGGAGAGAAAGGTCAGTAGTGACTGTTGGTTCAGATAGGAGAGAAAGGTCAGTAGTGACTGTTGGTTCAGATAGGAGAGAAAGGTCAATGACTGTTGGTTCAGATAGGAGAGAAAGGTCAGTAGTGACTGTTGGTTCAGATAGGAGAGAAAGGTCAATGACTGTTGGTTCAGATAGGAGAGAAAGGTCAGTGACTGTTAGTTCAGATAGGAGAGAAAGGTCACTAGTGACTGTTGGTTCAGATAGCAGAGAAAGGTCAGTAGTGACTGTTGGTTCAGATAGGAGAGAAAGGTCAGTAGTGACTGTTGGTTCAGATAGGAGAGAAAGGTCAATGACTGTTGGTTCAGATAGCAGAGAAAGGTCAGGAGTGACTGTTGGTTCAGATAGGAGAGAAAGGTCAGTAGTGACTGTTGGTTCAGAAAGGAGAGAAAGGTCAGTAGTGACTGTTAGTTCAGATAGGAGAGAAAGGTCAGTAGTGACTGTTAGTTCAGATAGGAGAGAAAGGTCAGGAGTGACTGTTGGTTCAGATAGGAGAGAAAGGTCACTAGTGACTGTTGGTTCAGAAAGGAGAGAAAGGTCAGTAGTGACTGTTAGTTCAGATAGGAGAGAAAGGTCAGTAGTGACTGTTAGTTCAGATAGGAGAGAAAGGTCAGGAGTGACTGTTGGTTCAGATAGGAGAGAAAGGTCAGTAGTGACTGTTGGTTCAGATAGGAGAGAAAGGTCAGTAGTGACTGTTGGTTCAGATAGGAGAGAAAGGTCAGTAGTGACTGTTGGTTCAGATAGGAGAGAAAGGTCAGTAGTGACTGTTGGTTCAGATAGGAGAGAAAGGTCAGTAGTGACTGTTGGTTCAGATAGGAGAGAAAGGTCAGTAGTGACTGTTAGTTCAGATAGGAGAGAAAGGTCAGTAGTGACTGTTGGTTCAGATAGGAGAGAAAGGTCAATGACTGTTGGTTCAGATAGCAGAGAAAGGTCAGTAGTGACTGTTGGTTCAGATAGGAGAGAAAGGTCAGTAGTGACTGTTAGTTCAGATAGGAGAGAAAGGTCAGGAGTGACTGTTGGTTCAGATAGGAGAGAAAGGTCAGTAGTGACTGTTGGTTCAGATAGGAGAGAAAGGTCAGGAGTGACTGTTGGTTCAGATAGGAGAGAAAGGTCAATGACTGTTGGTTCAGATAGGAGAGAAAGGTCAGGAGTGACTGTTGGTTCAGATAGGAGAGAAAGGTCAGTAGTGACTGTTAGTTCAGATAGGAGAGAAAGGTCAGTAGTGACTGTTGGTTCAGATAGGAGAGAAAGGTCAATGACTGTTGGTTCAGATAGGAGAGAAAGGTCAGTAGTGACTGTTGGTTCAGATAGGAGAGAAAGGTCAGTAGTGACTGTTGGTTCAGATAGGAGAGAAAGGTCAGTAGTGACTGTTGGTTCAGATAGGAGAGAAAGGTCAATGACTGTTGGTTCAGATAGGAGAGAAAGGTCAGTAGTGACTGTTAGTTCAGATAGGAGAGAAAGGTCACTAGTGACTGTTGGTTCAGATAGCAGAGAAAGGTCAGTAGTGACTGTTGGTTCAGATAGGAGAGAAAGGTCAGTAGTGACTGTTGGTTCAGATAGGAGAGAAAGGTCAGTAGTGACTGTTGGTTCAGATAGGAGAGAAAGGTCAGTAGTGACTGTTGGTTCAGATAGGAGAGAAAGGTCAATGACTGTTGGTTCAGATAGGAGAGAAAGGTCAGTAGTGACTGTTGGTTCAGATAGGAGAGAAAGGTCAATGACTGTTGGTTCAGATAGGAGAGAAAGGTCAGTGACTGTTAGTTCAGATAGGAGAGAAAGGTCACTAGTGACTGTTGGTTCAGATAGCAGAGAAAGGTCAGTAGTGACTGTTGGTTCAGATAGGAGAGAAAGGTCAGTAGTGACTGTTGGTTCAGATAGGAGAGAAAGGTCAATGACTGTTGGTTCAGATAGCAGAGAAAGGTCAGGAGTGACTGTTGGTTCAGATAGGAGAGAAAGGTCAGTAGTGACTGTTGGTTCAGATAGGATAGAAAGGTCAATGACTGTTGGTTCAGATAGGAGAGAAAGGTCAGTAGTGACTGTTGGTTCAGATAGGAGAGAAAGGTCAGTAGTGACTGTTGGTTCAGATAGGAGAGAAAGGTCAGTAGTGACTGTTGGTTCAGATAGGAGAGAAAGGTCAGTAGTGACTGTTGGTTCAGATAGGAGAGAAAGGTCAATGACTGTTGGTTCAGATAGGAGAGAAAGGTCAATGACTGTTGGTTCAGATAGCAGAGAAAGGTCAGTAGTGACTGTTGGTTCAGATAGGAGAGAAAGGTCAGTAGTGACTGTTAGTTCAGATAGGAGAGAAAGGTCGATGACTGTTGGTTCAGATAGGAGAGAAAGGTCGATGACTGTTGGTTCAGATAGGAGAGAAAGGTCGATGACTGTTGGTTCAGATAGGAGAGAAAGGTCAGTAGTGACTGTTGGTTCAGATAGGAGAGAAAGATCGATGACTGTCCACAAGGCATGGATTTTGTCTTGCGAACATTACAGCCCCTTGTCCATTACAGCCCCTTGTCCATTACAGCCCCTTGTCCATTACAGCCCCTTGTCGGTGCCGCCTGGAAATTCATGGCCTGACACAGAATACCTCACCACTGTGACTGACCCAAACTTAAGGAAAGGTTTGATTATGTACAGACTCAGTGAGCATAGCCTTGCTATTGAGAAAGGCCGCCCTAGGCAGACCTGGCTCTCAAGTGAAGACCGGTTAGGAGCCCACTGCCCACAAAATGAGGTGGAAACTGAGCTGCACTTCCTAACCTCCTGCCCAATGTATGACCATATTAGAGAGACATATTTCCCTCAGATTACACAGATCCACAAAGAATTTGAAAACAAACAAACCCAATTTCGATATACTCCCATATCTAGTGGGTGAAATTCCACAGTGTGACATCACAGCAGCACGATTTGTGACCTGTTGCCACGAGAAAAGGGCAACCATTGAAGAACACACACCGTTGTAAATACAACCCATATTTATGTTTCTTCATTTTCCCTTTGTGTACTTTAACTATTTGCACGATGCTGCAACACTGTACATAATAAAGAACAGAACGTGTTTTGTGTGCAGGTGCTGACTAACGGCCAATAACCCGTCAAATAGAGTCGTAGCCTCCAGTCATTTATTATCACCAAATTTACCCCATAAATGACCTAGAGTTTATATATACAAAACACTTTCTGTGTGTCTCTATGTTTACAGAATATACATCTTTATTATTATATTGTCATATGTATTGTAATATTTACTGTTCATTTCTGATTTGTTTATTTCACTTTAGTTTTAAAAAAATAAAAAAATCTATTTCATGTGTTTCCCCCAATGCCGAAAAGTCCTTTGAATTGAATTGAGAGAGAGCTGGGGGCTGTAGTTGGTGGTTTTAGTGGTCTAGGTGTGTTTTAAATTAGACATGCCTCACAGCCGTTGGACTGAAAATGGCTCTCTGTACTGAACAATGAGAAACAGCTAAGAGAGAGGAGGATGGGAGGCTTGAGGAGTAACCCCCCCCCCCCACACACACACACCCCTCTCCCCCTCATGAATATTCAGGTCAGTTAACTGACAATGCATTACAGGACCAATGGCTGCCTCCGGATCACGTTAAATTAGACCGAGGATAGAACCCAGATCTGAGACACGGTTTCTGAGACACGGTTACAATCGTATCTTTCTGCTGTAGCAGGACTAGGCTGGAGCTTGCTCTGTCTCTATCTTTTTGGCCGTCTCTTTCAATTCAATGGGATTATCTTTCTCTCTCTAGGTAGGGTTGGTTCAATTGGGGATTTGAACGTTTTCTCTCCCCTTGTGTGTGTGTGTGTGTGTGTGTGTGTGTGGTAGAACTCGTGGCTGCTGGCTGGGGAAAAGCAATAGCCTAGTCTACAAAGGGCCTGTGGCTATGTCTCAACACACACTTCAGTCTTTAAGTCCCTACACACACACACACACACACACACACACACACACACCACCCCCGAGGCCTGCTCCTCCTCCACTTCCCTGGTTGATAGACTCTCTAGAGAACAAAATGGCCTGACTGTAACATGACTGCTGAAGCCTGAAGGAGCACATGGCCCACCACCTCAAGATACTATTAACCCACACACACTGAGTGGACAAAACATTAGGAACACCTGCTCTGTCCATGACGTACACTGACCAGGTGGAAGCTATGATCCCTTATTGAGGTCACTTGTTAAATCCTCTTCAATCAGTGTAGATGAAAGAGAGGAGACAGTTTTAAAGAAGGATTTTTAAGCCTTGAGACATGGATTGTGTATGAGTGCCATTCAGCAGGTGAATAGGCAAGACAAAATATTTAAGTGCCTTTGAACGGGGTATGGTGGTAGGTAGCCAGGTGCACCGGTTTGTGTCAAGAACTGCAACGCTGCTGGGTTTTTCACGCTCAACAGTTTCCCTTGTGGATCAAGAACGGTCCACCACCCAGAGGACATCTAGAAAAATGTACCCAACTGTGGGAGGCATTGGAGTTGACATGGTCCAACATCCCTTCCCGACACCTTGTAGAGTCCGTGCCCCGACGAATTGAGGCTGTTCTGAGGGCAAAAGGGGGAGGTGCAACAACATCCATCCAGGCTAAATTAACGTGGCGCAGCTTGCTGGAAAGTTTATAGGACACTAAAACCTTAAGTCCCTGATTAGACATCAAACACGTCATCTCATCTCTTTCAGATTGGACTCTATTGTTCTCTTCCCATCTCCCCTCCACCCCCCCTCCCCCTCTCTCCCTCCATCCCCCTCCCTCCACCCCCCTCTCCCTCTCTCCCTCCTCCCCCTCCCTCCACCCCCCTCTCCCTCTCTCCCTCCTCCCCCTCCCTCCACCCCCCTCTCCCTCTCTCCCTCCTCCCCCTCCCTCCACCCCCCTCTCCCTCTCTCCCTCCTCCCCCTCCCTCCACCCCCCTCTCCCTCCTCCCCCTCCCTCCACCCCCCTCTCCCTCTCTCCCTCCTCCCCCTCCCTCCACCCCCCTCTCCCTCTCTCCCTCCTCCCCCTCCCTCCACCCCCCTCTCCCTCTCTCCCTCCTCCCCCTCCCTCCACCCCCCTCTCCCTCTCTCCCTCCTCCCCCTCCCTCCACCCCCATCCCCCTCTCTCCCTCCTCCCCCTCTCTCTCGCCCTCCACCCCCCCTCTCCCTCCCTCCACCCCCATCCCCCTCTCTCCCTCCTCCCCCTCTCTCTCTCCCTCCACCCCCATCCCCCTCTCTCCCTCCTCCCCCTCTCTCTCTCCCTCCACCCCCCCTCTCCCTCCCTCCCTCCACCCCCATCCCCCTCTCTCCCTCCTCCCCCTCTCTCTCACCCTCCACCCCCATCCCCCTCTCTCCCTCCTCCCCCTCCCTCTCTCCCTCCACCCCCTCTCTCTCTCCCTCCACCCCCATCCCCCTCTCTCCCTCCACCCCCCCTCTCCCTCCCTCCACCCCCATCCCCCCCTCTCCCTCCTCCCCCTCCCTCCACCCCTCTCCCTCCCTCCACCCCCATCCCCCTCTCTCCCTCCTCCCCCTCTCTCTCTCCCTCCACCCCCATCCCCCTCTCTCCCTCCTCCCCCTCTCTCTCTCCCTCCACCCCCCCTCTCCCTCCCTCCACCCCCATCCCCCTCTCTCCCTCCTCCCCCTCTCTCTCACCCTCCACCCCCATCCCCCTCTCTCCCTCCTCCCCCTCCCTCTCTCCCTCCACCCCCCCTCTCCCTCCCTCCACCCCCATCCCCCTCTCTCCCTCCTCCCCCATCCCCCTCTCTCCCTCCTCCCCCTCTCTCTCTCCCTCCACCCCCATCCCCCTCTCTCCCTCCTCCCCCTCCCTCTCTCCCTCCACCCCCTCTCTCTCTCCCTCCACCCCCATCCCCCTCTCTCCCTCCACCCCCCCTCTCCCTCCCTCCACCCCCATCCCCCTCTCTCCCTCCTCCCCCTCTCTCTCTCCCTCCACGCCCATCCCCCTCTCTCCCTCCTCCCCCTCCCTCTCTCCCTCCACCCCCCCTCTCCCTCTCTCCCTCCACCCCCCTCCCCCTCTCTCCCTCCACCCCCCTCCCCCTCTCTCCCTCCACCCCCTCTCGCTCTCCCTCCACCCCCCTCCCCCCCTCTCCCTCCACCCCCCTCCCCCCCTCTCCCTCCACCCCCCTCCCCCCCTCTCCCTCCACCCCCCTCCCCCTCTCTCCCTCCACCCCCCTCCCCCTCTCTCCCTCCACCCCCCTCCCCCTCTCGCTCTCCCTCCACCCCCCTCCCCCCCTCTCCCTCCACCCCCCTCCCCCTCTCTCCCTCCACCCCCCTCTCGCTCTCCCTCCACCCCCCTCCCCCCCTCTCCCTCCACCCCCCTCCCCCTCTCTCCCTCCACCCCCCTCCCCCCCTCTCCCTCCACCCCCCTCCCCCCCTCTCCCTCCACCCCCCTCCCCCTCTCTCCCTCCACCCCCCTCTCGCTCTCCCTCTCTCCCTCCACCCCCCTCCCCCTCTCTCCCTCCATCCCCCTCCCCCTCTCTCCCTCCATCCCTCTCTCCCTCCATCCCTCTCTCCCTCCATCCCTCTCTCCCTCCCTCCCCCTCTCTCCCTCCATCCCCCTCCCCCTCTCTCCCTCCATCCCCCTCCCCCTCTCTCCCTCCACCCCCCTCCCCCTCTCGCTCTCCCTCCACCCCCCTCCCCCCCTCTCCCTCCACCCCCCTCCCCCCTCTCCCTCCACCCCCCTCCCCCTCTCTCCCTCCACCCCCCTCCCCCTCTCTCCCTCCACCCCCCTCTCGCTCTCCCTCCACCCCCCTCCCCCCCTCTCCCTCCACCCCCCTCCCCCCCTCTCCCTCCACCCCCCTCCCCCTCTCTCCCTCCATCCCCCTCCCCCCCTCTCCCTCCACCCCCCTCCCCCTCTCTCCCTCCACCCCCCTCCCCCCCCTCTCCCTCCACCCCCTCCCCCTCTCTCCCTCCACCCCCCTCTCGCTCTCCCTCTCTCCCTCCACCCCCCTCCCCCTCTCTCCCTCCATCCCCCTCCCCCTCTCTCCCTCCATCCCTCTCTCCCTCCATCCCTCTCTCCCTCCATCCCTCTCTCCCTCCATCCCTCTCTCCCTCCCTCCCCCTCTCTCCCTCCATCCCCCTCCCCCTCTCTCCCTCCACCCCCCTCCCCCTCTCTCCCTCCACCCCCCTCCCCCTCTCTCCCTCCACCCCCCTCCCCCTCTCGCTCTCCCTCCACCCCCCTCCCCCCCTCTCCCTCCACCCCCCTCCCCCCCTCTCCCTCCACCCCCCTCCCCCCTCTCCCTCCACCCCCCTCCCCCTCTCTCCCTCCACCCCCCTCCCCCTCTCTCCCTCCACCCCCCTCTCGCTCTCCCTCCACCCCCCTCCCCCCCTCTCCCTCCACCCCCCTCCCCCCCTCTCCCTCCACCCCCCTCCCCCTCTCTCCCTCCATCCCCCTCCCCCTCTCTCCCTCCATCCCTCTCTCCCTCCATCCCCCTCCCCCTCTCTCCCTCCACCCCCCTCCCCCTCTCTCCCTCCACCCCCCTCCCCCTCTCTCCCTCCACCCCCCTCCCCCTCTCTCCCTCCACCCCCCTCCCCCTCTCGCTCTCCCTCCACCCCCCTCCCCCTCTCGCTCTCCCTCCACCCCCCTCCCCCTCTCGCTCTCCCTCCACCCCCCTCCCCCTCTCGCTCTCCCTCCACCCCCCTCCCCCCCTCTCCCTCCACCCCCCTCCCCCTCTCCATCCCCCTCCCTCTCTCTCCCTCCATCCCTCTCCCCCTCCACCCCCATCCTCCACTCTCCCTCCACCCCCCTCCCCCACTCTCCCTCCACCCCCCTCCCCCACTCTCCCTCCACCCCCCTCCCCCACTCTCCCTCCACCCCCCTCCCCCTCTCTCCCTCCACCCCCCTCCCCCTCTCTCCCTCCACCCCCCTCCCCCTCTCTCCCTCCACCCCTCTCTCCCTCCATCCCTCTCCCCCTCCACCCCCCCCTCTCTCCCTCCATCCCTCTCTCCCTAATCCCCTCCCCCTCTCTCCTTCCATCCCTCTCTCCCTCCATCCCTCTTTCCCTCCATCCCCCTCCCCCTCTCTCTCCATCCCTCTCTCCCTCCATCCCCCTACCCCATCTCCTTCCATCCCTCTCTCCCTCCCCCTCTCTCTCTCATCCCTCTCCTTCCATCCCTCTCTCCCTCTATCCCTCTCCCTAATCCCTCTCCCCCTCTCTCCCTCCATCCCTCTCTCCCTCTCTCCCTCCATCCCCCTACCCCATCTCCTTCCATCCCTCTCTCCCTCCCCCTCTCTCCCTCCCCCTCTCTCCCTCCCCCTCTCTCCCTGCCCCTCTCTCCCTCTCTCTCTCCATCCCTCTCTCCCTCCATCCCTCTCTCCCTAATCCCCCTTCCCCTCTCTCCCTAATCCCCCTTCCCCTCTCTCCCTAATCTCCCTCCCCCTCTCTCCCTCTCTCTCTCCATCCCTCTCTCTCTCCATCCCTCTCTCCCTCCATCCCTCTCTCCCTCATCCCCCTTCCCCTCTCTCCCTCATCCCCCTTCCCCTCTCTCCCTAATCCCCCTTCCCCTCTCTCTCTCATCCCCCTTCCCCCTTCCCCTCTCTCCCTAATCCCCCTTCCCCTCTCTCCCTAATCTCCCTCCCCCTCTCCCTCCCTCCCCCTCTCCCTCCATCCCTCTCTCCCTCCATCTCTCTCTCCCTCCATCCCTCTCTCCCTCCATCTCTCTCTCCCTAATCCCCCTTCCCCTCTCTCCCTTCATCTCTCTCTCCCTCCATCCCTCTCTCCCTCCATCTCTCTCTCCCTCCATCCCTCTCTCCCTCCATCTCTCTCTCCCTAATCCCCCTTCCCCTCTCTCCCTAATCTCCCTCCCCCTCTCTCCCTCCCCCTCTCCCTCCCTCCCCCTCTCCCTCCCTCCCCCTCTCCCTCCATCTCTCTCTCCCTCCATCTCTCTCTCCCTCCATCCCTCTCTCCCTCCATCCCTCTCTCCCTCCATCTCTCTCTCCCTCTCCATCCCTCTCTCCCTCTCCATCCCTCTCCATCCCTCTCTCCCTCTCCATCCCTCTCTCCCTCTCCATCCCTCTCTCCCTCTCCATCCCCTCCCCCTCTCTCCCTCCATCTCCATCCCCTCCCCCTCTCTCCCTCCATCCCTCTCTCCCTCCATCCCTCTCTCCCTCCATCCCTCTCTCCCCCTCTCTCCCTCCATCTCTCTCTCCTTCATCCCTCTCCTCTCCCTCTCTTTACACATGCAGTCTGCCTCTGTCAGCCCCTCGGGTCACAGTAAAGCACTGATGGAAATGTTCATTCATGTTATCTTGTAAATGACTTCAACTGGAGCCAGGTTGGAAAACAGAGGGAGAAGGAGAGTCATTTTTTTTTTTTAATGGGAAAGGCTGGGAAGAAAGAGGGGTATCCGTGACAACGTGAACCCTCCTACGCACACACACGCCCCCCTCCTCTAGAATAGCTCATTGAGACTGCAGAAGATCTGGCCCCCCCCAGGTTACTGTGTGTGTGTTTGCCACTCTGACAGACAAAGCCCAGAGTACTATCAGAGCTCTCCTTAGACAGACAAAGCCCAGGGTACTATCAGAGCTCTCCTTAGACAGACAAGGCCCAGGGTATGATCAGAGCTCTCCTTAGACAGACAAAGCCCAGGGTACTATCAGAGCTTTCCTTAGACAGACAAAGCCCAGGGTACTATCAGAGCTCTCCTTAGACAGACAAAGCCCAGGGTACTATCAGAGCTCTCCTTAGACAGACAAGGCCCAGGGTACTATCAGAGCTCTCCTTAGACAGACAAGGCCCAGGGTATGATCAGAGCTCTCCTTAGACAGACAAAGCCCAGGGTACTATCAGAGCTCTCCTTAGACAGACAAAGCCCAGGGTACTATCAGAGCTCTCCTTAGACAGACAAAGCCCAGGGTACTATCAGAGCTCTCCTTAGACAGACAAAGCCCAGGGTATTATCAGAGCTCTCCTTAGACAGACAAAGCCCAGTGTACTATCAGAGCTCTCCTTAGACAGACAAAGCCCAGGGTACTATCAGAGCTCTCCTTAGACAGACAAAGCCCAGGGTATTATCAGAGCTCTCCTTAGACAGACAAAGCCCAGGGTATTATCAGAGCTCTCCTTAGTACCCTGGGCTTGGTCTGTCTAAGGAGAGCTCTGATAGTACCCTGGGCTTGGTCTGTCTATCAGAGCTCTCCTTAGACAGACAAAGCCCAGGGTACTATCAGAGCTCTCCTTAGACAGACAAGGCCCAGGGTATGATCAGAGCTCTCCTTAGACAGACAAGGCCCAGGGTACTATCAGAGCTCTCCTTACAGACAAGGCCCAGGGTACTATCAGAGCTCTCCTTAGTACCCTGGGCTTTGTCGGTCTAAGGAGAGCTCAGATCGTACCCTGGGCTTTGTCTGTCTATCAGAGCCTGCAAACATGTCCTGCATCGCTCTCCTCAGCTATTTGATATCTT
>NC_048573.1:72802600-72882600 GCF_013265735.2 Oncorhynchus mykiss
CCCCCCTCCCCCACTCTCCCTCCACCCCCCTCCCCCTCTCTCCCTCCACCCCCCTCCCCCTCTCTCCCTCCACCCCCCTCCCCCTCTCTCCCTCCACCCCTCTCTCCCTCCATCCCTCTCCCCCTCCACCCCCCCCTCTCTCCCTCCATCCCTCTCTCCCTAATCCCCTCCCCCTCTCTCCTTCCATCCCTCTCTCCCTCCATCCCTCTTTCCCTCCATCCCCCTCCCCCTCTCTCTCCATCCCTCTCTCCCTCCATCCCCCTACCCCATCTCCTTCCATCCCTCTCTCCCTCCCCCTCTCTCTCTCATCCCTCTCCTTCCATCCCTCTCTCCCTCTATCCCTCTCCCTAATCCCTCTCCCCCTCTCTCCCTCCATCCCTCTCTCCCTCTCTCCCTCCATCCCCCTACCCCATCTCCTTCCATCCCTCTCTCCCTCCCCCTCTCTCCCTCCCCCTCTCTCCCTCCCCCTCTCTCCCTGCCCCTCTCTCCCTCTCTCTCTCCATCCCTCTCTCCCTCCATCCCTCTCTCCCTAATCCCCCTTCCCCTCTCTCCCTAATCCCCCTTCCCCTCTCTCCCTAATCTCCCTCCCCCTCTCTCCCTCTCTCTCTCCATCCCTCTCTCTCTCCATCCCTCTCTCCCTCCATCCCTCTCTCCCTCATCCCCCTTCCCCTCTCTCCCTCATCCCCCTTCCCCTCTCTCCCTAATCCCCCTTCCCCTCTCTCTCTCATCCCCCTTCCCCCTTCCCCTCTCTCCCTAATCCCCCTTCCCCTCTCTCCCTAATCTCCCTCCCCCTCTCCCTCCCTCCCCCTCTCCCTCCATCCCTCTCTCCCTCCATCTCTCTCTCCCTCCATCCCTCTCTCCCTCCATCTCTCTCTCCCTAATCCCCCTTCCCCTCTCTCCCTTCATCTCTCTCTCCCTCCATCCCTCTCTCCCTCCATCTCTCTCTCCCTCCATCCCTCTCTCCCTCCATCTCTCTCTCCCTAATCCCCCTTCCCCTCTCTCCCTAATCTCCCTCCCCCTCTCTCCCTCCCCCTCTCCCTCCCTCCCCCTCTCCCTCCCTCCCCCTCTCCCTCCATCTCTCTCTCCCTCCATCTCTCTCTCCCTCCATCCCTCTCTCCCTCCATCCCTCTCTCCCTCCATCTCTCTCTCCCTCTCCATCCCTCTCTCCCTCTCCATCCCTCTCCATCCCTCTCTCCCTCTCCATCCCTCTCTCCCTCTCCATCCCTCTCTCCCTCTCCATCCCCTCCCCCTCTCTCCCTCCATCTCCATCCCCTCCCCCTCTCTCCCTCCATCCCTCTCTCCCTCCATCCCTCTCTCCCTCCATCCCTCTCTCCCCCTCTCTCCCTCCATCTCTCTCTCCTTCATCCCTCTCCTCTCCCTCTCTTTACACATGCAGTCTGCCTCTGTCAGCCCCTCGGGTCACAGTAAAGCACTGATGGAAATGTTCATTCATGTTATCTTGTAAATGACTTCAACTGGAGCCAGGTTGGAAAACAGAGGGAGAAGGAGAGTCATTTTTTTTTTTTTAATGGGAAAGGCTGGGAAGAAAGAGGGGTATCCGTGACAACGTGAACCCTCCTACGCACACACACGCCCCCCTCCTCTAGAATAGCTCATTGAGACTGCAGAAGATCTGGCCCCCCCCAGGTTACTGTGTGTGTGTTTGCCACTCTGACAGACAAAGCCCAGAGTACTATCAGAGCTCTCCTTAGACAGACAAAGCCCAGGGTACTATCAGAGCTCTCCTTAGACAGACAAGGCCCAGGGTATGATCAGAGCTCTCCTTAGACAGACAAAGCCCAGGGTACTATCAGAGCTTTCCTTAGACAGACAAAGCCCAGGGTACTATCAGAGCTCTCCTTAGACAGACAAAGCCCAGGGTACTATCAGAGCTCTCCTTAGACAGACAAGGCCCAGGGTACTATCAGAGCTCTCCTTAGACAGACAAGGCCCAGGGTATGATCAGAGCTCTCCTTAGACAGACAAAGCCCAGGGTACTATCAGAGCTCTCCTTAGACAGACAAAGCCCAGGGTACTATCAGAGCTCTCCTTAGACAGACAAAGCCCAGGGTACTATCAGAGCTCTCCTTAGACAGACAAAGCCCAGGGTATTATCAGAGCTCTCCTTAGACAGACAAAGCCCAGTGTACTATCAGAGCTCTCCTTAGACAGACAAAGCCCAGGGTACTATCAGAGCTCTCCTTAGACAGACAAAGCCCAGGGTATTATCAGAGCTCTCCTTAGACAGACAAAGCCCAGGGTATTATCAGAGCTCTCCTTAGTACCCTGGGCTTGGTCTGTCTAAGGAGAGCTCTGATAGTACCCTGGGCTTGGTCTGTCTATCAGAGCTCTCCTTAGACAGACAAAGCCCAGGGTACTATCAGAGCTCTCCTTAGACAGACAAGGCCCAGGGTATGATCAGAGCTCTCCTTAGACAGACAAGGCCCAGGGTACTATCAGAGCTCTCCTTACAGACAAGGCCCAGGGTACTATCAGAGCTCTCCTTAGTACCCTGGGCTTTGTCGGTCTAAGGAGAGCTCAGATCGTACCCTGGGCTTTGTCTGTCTATCAGAGCCTGCAAACATGTCCTGCATCGCTCTCCTCAGCTATTTGATATCTTTATTCCACCTCCCTGCAGCCCCGTAGATAACACGACCAATAACAGCTGTAGTTGACACGACCAGATCAATAACAACAACACGACCAGATCAATAACAACCCCGACCAGATCAATAACAACAACAACGACCAGAACAATAACAACAACGACCAGATCAATAACAACATCAACGACCAGATCAATAACAACAACAACGACCAGATCAATAACAACAACGACCAGATCAATAACAACAACAACCCCGACCAGATCAATAACAACCCCGACCAGATCAATAACAACCCCGACCAGATCAATAACAACCCCGACCAGATCAATAACAACAACGACCAGATCAATAACAACAACGACCAGATCAATAACAACCCCGACCAGATCAATAACAACAACGACCAGATCAATAACAACAACGACCAGATCAATAACAACCCGACCTGATCAATAACAACAACAACCCCGACCTGATCAATAACAACAACCCCGACCTGATCAATAACAACAACAACAACCCCGACCTGATCAATAACAACAACAACAACCCCGACCTGATCAATAACAACAACGACCAGATCAATAACAACAACGACCAGATCAATAACAACAACAACCCCGACCTGATCAATAACAACAACAACCCCGACCTGATCAATAACAACAACAACCCCGACCAGATCAATAACAACCCCGACCAGATCAATAACAACAACAACCAGATCAATAACAACAATGACCAGATCAATAACAACAACAACGACCAGATCAATAACAACAACAACCCCGACCTGATCAATAACAACAACATCCACCGACCAGATCAATAACAACAACGACCAGATCAATAACAACAACAACCCTGACCAGATCAATAACAACAACATCCACCGACCAGATCAATAACAACAACAACCCCCGACCAGATCAATAACAACAACATCTACCGACCAGATCAATAACAACAACAACACCGACCTGATCAATAACAACAACATCCACCGACCAGATCAATAACAACAACATCCACCGACCAGATCAATAACAACAACATCCACCGACCAGATCAATAACAACAACAACCCCCGACCAGATCAATAACAACAACATCCCCCGACCAGATCAATAACAACAACAACACCGACCTGATCAATAACAACAACATCCACCGACCAGATCAATAACAACAACATCCACCGACCAGATCAATAACAACAACATCCACCGACCAGATCAATAACAACAACAACCCCCGACCAGATCAATAACAACAACATCCACCGACCAGATCAATAACAACAACATCCACCGACCAGATCAATAACAACAACGACCAGATCAATAACAACCCCGACCAGATCAATAACAACAACAACCCCGACCTGATCAATAACAACAACAACAACCCCCGACCAGATCAATAACAACAACATCCACCGACCAGATCAATAACAACAACAACCCCCGACCAGATCAATAACAACAACATCCACCGACCAGATCAATAACAACAACATCCACCGACCAGATCAATAACAACAACAACCCCCGACCAGATCAATAACAACAACGACCAGATCAATAACAACCCCGACCAGATCAATAACAACAACAACCCCGACCTGATCAATAACAACCCCGACCAGATCAATAACAACAACAACAACCCCCGACCAGATCAATAACAACAACATCCACCGACCAGATCAATAACAACAACATCCACCGACCAGATCAATAACAACAACAACCCCGACCTGATCAATAACAACAACCCGCACAAACAAATAATTAACGATGCCCACGGCAACTGACAGGAAGAAAATATAGAAGCTTCTAGAAACGTCTTGTTTTCCTGCCTGGGTCATGTTTAATAGGGAATGCTGTAGCAAAACCTTTTTCTAAACAGTAAAGGGTTATAAGTGTTTCAGTTCATTTTCTTTTGGCCTTATGAACACGTCTGCAAGTGCCTCCTACCTGAAAGAGACCACTCCTGTGTCCCAAATGGCTCCCTTTTCCCTTCACAGTGCACTACTTCAGACCAGAGCCCCGTGGACCCTGACTGTGTATGGAATAAGGGGGGCATTTGGCACCCTGACATGTCTCCTCCTACCTACGTCTGTGCTTCCTCAATGCTAATGCTAAGTGTGCCGTTGTCATTGACTCTGAATTGCTAATGCTAACGGTCTGTCAGAGGCTTTTGTAGAATATAAAGGAAGGTTCAGAGAGGGCAAGGAGGCCCTCCCCCATTTCTTGCGCTCTCTCTCTCTCTCTCTCGCTGGCTGGCTGGCCGGCAGTTAGCATGTCGTGACTGCTCAGTGACTCATGACAGAATGTTCAGTGTTGGGTAAAGGGCAGCGAGGCCAGATCAGACTCTACACACTGATTGGTTGTGGATCATTACATGTCTGCTTTTACAATCAATAGTGAAAAGTAGATGAATACATCAGACCTCTGATTGTGTATCTCACTCCCTCTCTGTGCTTTGTACAATTTTTTTTCTCTAAGCTTTGTACAATTTAAAGGTTAAAGACCCATCATTTCAAATGGTCAGCAATAATCTAACGAGTTCAGCACTACTGATTTCAGAAAATATACCTAGACTAATTATAAGCCTTCCACAACCACAATACCCACTAATTATGTCATTATTTTCATTCCAAGCGTGTTAAATGCAGAAGACACATTTCAGTTGAATGCATTGTTGTACAACTGACTAGGTATCTTCCCCAACTACCCCCCCTTGACAATTTCGTCTTAAAATCGTCACTGGAGGCTGTTGAGAACATGTATTGAGGCCACAACAAAAAAGTGTCAGTAGTTTGCTTAGGATCACACCAGAGTTAGTCTAATTACATGGGGAGTAACAGGACTACCCTAGGATCACACCAGAGTTAGTCTAATTACATGGGGAGTAACAGGACTACCCTAGGATCACACCAGAGTTAGTCTAATTACATGGAGTAACAGGACTACCCTAGGATCACACTAAAGTTAGTCTAATTACATGGGGAGTAACAGGACTACCCTAGGATCACACCAGAGTTAGTCTAATTACATGGGGAGTAACAGGACTACCCTAGGATCACACCAGAGTTAGTCTAATTACATGGGGAGTAACAGGACTACCCTAGGATCACACCAGAGTTAGTCTAATTACATGGGGAGTAACAGGACTACCCTAGGATCACACCAGAGTTAGTCTAATTACATGGGGAGAAACAGGACTACACTAGGATCACACCAGAGTTAGTCTAATTACATGGGGAGTAACAGGACTACCCTAGGATCACACCAGAGTTAGTCTAATTACATGGGGAGTAACAGGACTACCCTAGGATCACACCAGAGTTAGTCTAATTACATGGGGAGTAACAGGACTACCCTAGGATCACACCAGAGTTAGTCTAATTACATGGGGAGTAACAGGACTACCCTAGGATCACACCAGAGTTAGTCTAATTACATGGGGAGTAACAGGACTACCCTAGGATCACACCAGAGTTAGTCTAATTACATGGGGAGTAACAGGACTACCCTAGGATCACACCAGAGTTAGTCTAATTACATGGGAGTAACAGGACTACCCTAGGATCACACCAGAGTTAGTCTAATTACATGGGAGTAACAGGACTACCCTAGGATCACACCAGAGTTAGTCTAATTACATGGGAGTAACAGGACTACCCTAGGATCACACCAGAGTTAGTCTAATTACATGGGAGTAACAGGACTACCCTAGGATCACACCAGAGTTAGTCTAATTACATGGGGAGTAACAGGACTACCCTAGGATCACACCAGAGTTAGTCTAATTACATGGGAGTAACAGGACTACCCTAGGATCACACCAGAGTTAGTCTAATTACATGGGAGTAACAGGACTACCCTAGGATCACACCAGAGTTAGTCTAATTACATGGGGAGTAACAGGACTACCCTAGGATCACACCAGAGTTAGTCTAATTACATGGGAGTAACAGGACTACCCTAGGATCACACCAGAGTTAGTCTAATTACATGGGGAGTAACAGGACTACCCTAGGATCACACCAGAGTTAGTCTAATTACATGGGGAGTAACAGGACTACCCTAGGATCACACCAGAGTTAGTCTAATTACATGGGGAGTAACAGGACTACCCTAGGATCACACCAGAGTTAGTCTAATTACATGGGGAGTAACAGGACTACCCTAGGATCACACCAGAGTTAGTATAATTACATGGGGAGTAACAGGACTACCCTAGGATCACACCAGAGTTAGTCTAATTACATGGGAGTAACAGGACTACCCTAGGATCACACCAGAGTTAGTCTAATTACATGGGAGTAACAGGACTACCCTAGGATCACACCAGAGTTAGTCTAATTACATGGGGAGTAACAGGACTACCCTAGGATTACACCAGAGTTAGTCTAATTACATGGGAGTATCATGACTACCCTAGGATCACACCAGAGTTAGTCTAATTACATGGGGAGTAACAGGACTACCCTAGGATCACACCAGAGTTAGTCTAATTACATGGGAGTAACAGGACTACCCTAGGATCACACCAGAGTTAGTCTAATTACATGGGAGTAACAGGACTACCCTAGGATCACACCAGAGTTAGTCTAATTACATGGGAGTAACAGGACTACCCTAGGATCACACCAGAGTTAGTCTAATTACATGGGGAGTAACAGGACTACCCTAGGATCACACCAGAGTTAGTCTAATTACATGGGGAGTAACAGGACTACCCTAGGATCACACCAGAGTTAGTCTAATTACATGGGGAGTAACAGGACTACCCTAGGATCACACCAGAGTTAGTCTAATTACATGGGGAGTAACAGGACTACCCTAGGATCACACCAGAGTTAGTCTAATTACATGGGAGTAACAGGACTACCCTAGGATCACACCAGAGTTAGTCTAATTACATGGGAGTAACAGGACTACCCTAGGATCACACCAGAGTTAGTCTAATTACATGGGGAGTAACAGGACTACCCTAGGATCACACCAGAGTTAGTCTAATTACATGGGGAGTAACAGGACTACCCTAGGATCACACCAGAGTTAGTCTAATTACATGGGAGTAACAGGACTACCCTAGGATCACACCAGAGTTAGTCTAATTACATGGGAGTAACAGGACTACCCTAGGATCACACCAGAGTTAGTCTAATTACATGGGGAGTAACAGGACTACCCTAGGATCACACCAGAGTTAGTCTAATTACATGGGAGTAACAGGACTACCCTAGGATCACACCAGAGTTAGTCTAATTACATGGGGAGTAACAGGACTACCCTAGGATCACACCAGAGTTAGTCTAATTACATGGGGAGTAACAGGACTACCCTAGGATCACACCAGAGTTAGTCTAATTACATGGGAGTAACAGGACTACCCTAGGATCACACCAGAGTTAGTCTAATTACATGGGAGTAACAGGACTACCCTAGGATCACACCAGAGTTAGTCTAATTACATGGGGAGTAACAGGACTACCCTAGGATCACACCAGAGTTAGTCTAATTACATGGGGAGTAACAGGACTACCCTAGGATCACACCAGAGTTAGTCTAATTACATGGGAGTAACAGGACTACCCTAGGATCACACCAGAGTTAGTCTAATTACATGGGAGTAACAGGACTACCCTAGGATCACACCAGAGTTAGTCTAATTACATGGGGAGTAACAGGACTACCCTAGGATCACACCAGAGTTAGTCTAATTACATGGGAGTAACAGGAATACCCTAGGATCACACCAGAGTTAGTCTAATTACATGGGGAGTAACAGGACTACCCTAGGATCACACCAGAGTTAGTCTAATTACATGGGAGTAACAGGACTACCCTAGGATCACACCAGAGTTAGTCTAATTACATGGGGAGTAACAGGACTACCCTAGGATCACACCAGAGTTAGTCTAATTACATGGGAGTAACAGGACTACCCTAGGATCACACCAGAGTTAGTCTAATTACATGGGAGTAACAGGACTACCCTAGGATCACACCAGAGTTAGTCTAATTACATGGGGAGTAACAGGACTACCCTAGGATCACACCAGAGTTAGTCTAATTACATGGGAGTAACAGGACTACCCTAGGATCACACCAGAGTTAGTCTAATTACATGGGGAGTAACAGGACTACCCTAGGATCACACCAGAGTTAGTCTAATTACATGGGGAGTAACAGGACTACCCTAGGATCACACCAGAGTTAGTCTAATTACATGGGAGTAACAGGACTACCCTAGGATCACACCAGAGTTAGTCTAATTACATGGGAGTAACAGGACTACCCTAGGATCACACCAGAGTTAGTCTAATTACATGGGAGTAACAGGACTACCCTAGGATCACACCAGAGTTAGTCTAATTACATGGGGAGTAACAGGACTACCCTAGGATCACACCAGAGTTAGTCTAATTACATGGGGAGTAACAGGACTACCCTAGGATCACACCAGAGTTAGTCTAATTACATGGGGAGTAACAGGACTACCCTAGGATCACACCAGAGTTAGTCTAATTACATGGGAGTAACAGGACTACCCTAGGATCACACCAGAGTTAGTCTAATTACATGGGGAGTAACAGGACTACCCTAGGATCACACCAGAGTTAGTCTAATTACATGGGAGTAACAGGACTACCCTAGGATCACACCAGAGTTAGTCTAATTACATGGGAGTAACAGGACTACCCTAGGATCACACCAGAGTTAGTCTAATTACATGGGGAGTAACAGGACTACCCTAGGATCACACCAGAGTTAGTCTAATTACATGGGAGTAACAGGACTACCCTAGGATCACACCAGAGTTAGTCTAATTACATGGGGAGTAACAGGACTACCCTAGGATCACACCAGTTAGTCTAATTACATGGGGAGTAACAGGACTACCCTAGGATCACACCAGAGTTAGTCTAATTACATGGGAGTAACAGGACTACCCTAGGATCACACCAGAGTTAGTCTAATTACATGGGGAGTAACAGGACTACCCTAGGATCACACCAAAGTTACACTAATTACATGGGAGTAACAGGACTACACTAATTACATGGGAGTAACAGGACTACCCTAATTACATGGGAGTAACAGGACTACCCTAATTACATGGGAGTAACGGGACTACCCTAATTACATGGGAGTAACGGGACTACCCTAATTACATGGGAGTAACGGGACTACCCTAATTACATGGGAGTAACAGGACTACCCTAATTACATGGGAGTAACGGGACTACCCTAATTACATGGGAGTAACGGGACTACCCTAATTACATGGGAGTAACGGGACTACCCTAATTACATGGGAGTAACGGGACTACCCTAATTACATGGGAGTAACGGGACTACCCTAATTACATGGGAGTAACGGGACTACCCTAATTACATGGGAGTAACGGGACTACCCTAATTACATGGGAGTAACGGGACTACCCTAATTACATGGGAGTAACGGGACTACCCTAATTACATGGGAGTAACGGGACTACCCTAATTACATGGGAGTAACGGGACTACCCTAATTACATGGGAGTAACGGGACTACCCTAATTACATGGGAGTAACGGGACTACCCTAATTACATGGGAGTAACGGGACTACCCTAATTACATGGGAGTAACGGGACTACCCTAATTACATGGGAGTAACGGGACTACCCTAATTACATGGGAGTAACGGGACTACCCTAATTACATGGGAGTAACGGGACTACCCTAAGACTGGATTCTACTTGGAGTTGTGGTCACGTTAAGCCACGCCTCGCTGTGTGTTTCTGTACTGTATTTTAATATATACCTCTATTGATAGACTTTGCTGTTTGTGTTTTAAATGTACCTTCTATAACAGTATTTAAATGTTTGGTTTGTTTAAATTCGATACGCAACTCCGGCGAGTATAATGTCCGTTTTTATAGTTTACTCTGTTTGCTACTTGAGTACCGAGTCCTGCCCCCTCTCACACCGAGTCCTGCCCCCTCTCTCACGAGTCCTGCCCCCTCTCTCACGAGTCCCGCCCCCTCTCACACGAGTCCCGCCCCCTCTCACACCGAGTCCCGCCCCCTCTCACACCGAGACCTGCCCCCTCTCACACGAGTCCCGCCCCCTCTCACACCGAGTCCCGCCCCCTCTCACACCGAGTCCCGCGCCCTCTCACACCGAGTCCCGCGCCCTCTCACACCGAGTCCCGCCCCCTCTCACACCGAGTCCCGCCCCCTCTCACACCGAGTCCCGCCCCCTCTCACACAGCTAGAGCTGCTGCTGTCTACTCTTTCTATCATCCTCTAACTGTGTCTTTCTCTGTGTTTCAGATTGTGTATATATGGAGAGCCGCAGGCCCAACACTCCCTACTTCATATGTAGCATTCAGGATTTTAAACTGGTGAGTACTAACTAGCCTTTTTCTTCCTCTGTCCCCGAGCCAGGGCCTGGCCCCTGAGCAGGGCTCTAACCCTGTCCCCATAACCCTGACCAGGGCTCTAACCCTGTCCCCATAACCCTGACCAGGGCTCTAACCCTGTCCCCATAACCCTGACCCTGAGCAGGGCTCCTACCCTTTCCCTATAACCCTGACCCTGAGCAGGGCTCTAACCCTGTCCCTATAACCCTGGCACCTGAGCAGGGCTCTAACCCTGGCCCTATAACCCTGGCCCCTGAACAGGGCTCTAACCCTGTCCCTATAACCCTGACCCCTGAGCAGGGCTCTAACCCTGTCCCTATAACCCTGGCCCCTGAGCAGGGCTCTAACCCTGTCCCTATAACCCTGGCCCCTGAGCAGGGCTCTAACCCTGTCCCTATAACCCTGACCCCTGAGCAGGGCTCTAACCCTGTCCCTATAACCCTGGCCCCTGAGCAGGGCTCTAACCCTGTCCCTATAACCCTGGCCCCTGAGCAGGGCTCTAACCCTGTCCCTATAACCCTGGCCCCTGAGCAGGGCTCTAACCCTGTCCCTATAACCCTGACCCCTGAGCAGGGCTCTAACCCTGTCCCTATAACCCTGGCTCCTGAGCAGGGCTCTAACCCTGTCCCTATAACCCTGGCCCCTGAGCAGGGCTATAACCCTGGCCCCTGAGCAGGGCTCTAACCCTGTCCCTATAACCCTGGCCCCTGAGCAGGGCTCTAACCCTGGCCCCTGAGCAGGGCTATAACCCTGGCCCCTGAGCAGGGCTCTAACCCTGTCCCTATAACCCTGGCCCCTGAGCAGGGCTATAACCCTGGCCCCTGAGCAGGGCTCTAACCCTGTCCCTATAACCCTGGCCCCTGAGCAGGGCTCTAACCCTGTCCCTATAACCCTGGACCCTGAGCAGGGCTCTAACCCTGTCCCTATAACCCTGGACCCTGAGCAGGGCTATAACCCTGGCCTCTGAGCAGGGCTCTAACCCTGTCCCTATAACCCTGGCCCCTGAGCAGGGCTCTATCCCTGTCCCCATAACCCTGTCCCCTGAGCAGGGCTCTAACCCTGTCCCTATAACCCTGACCCCTGAGCAGGGCTCTAACCCTGTCCCTATAACCCTGGCCCCCGAGCAGGGCTCTAACCCTGTCCCTATAACCCTGGCCCCTGAGCAGGGCTCTAACCCTGTCCCTATAACCCTGGCCCCTGAGCAGGGCTCTAACCCTGTCCCTATAACCCTGGCCCCTGAGCAGGGCTCTAACCCTGTCCCTATAACCCTGGCCCCTGAGCAGGGCTCTAACCCTGTCCCTATAACCCTGGCCCCTGAGCAGGGCTCTAACCCTGTCCCTATAACCCTGGCCCCTGAGCAGGGCTCTAACCCTGGCCCCTGAGCAGGGCTCTAACCCTGTCCCTATAACCCTGGCCCCTGAGCAGGGCTCTAACCCTGTCCCTATAACCCTGACCCCTGAGCAGGGCTCTAACCCTGTCCCTATAACCCTGGCCCCTGAGCAGGGCTCTAACCCTGGCCCCTGAGCAGGGCTCTAACCCTGACCCCTGAGCAGGGCTCTAACCCTGACCCCTGAGCAGGGCTCTATCCCTGACCCTCAGTCGCCCCCTAGCCTGCTCTTAACTGCAGGTCCCACCACTGTTGTAGGAATGCCTGGTGGTAAAGGCTCTTCAAACAGCTCTTTGATGTGGGTGTTATTCGTATGTTTTGGGGGAAATGCAGACGGCCTGTTTTCTGTGTTTTATGGAAGGCAGATGGTGAGTGAAGCATGTGGATGTAGAGTCATCTGTCACTGTGCAGACTGAAGTTAAGTTGAACAGGGGACATCTGACTCCCTGTATATCAACCGTTGGTCTTACCAAGGTCTTACCAATGCGTTCCTAGTGGTTATGTCCAACGCAGGCTTGGGCGGTATGCCGTATATACGGAAAAACGCCACAGGATGTTTGTTTTTTAATACCGTCAAAACTATTTCTTTGAGGTTTTTCAATAAATGTAAATAATGGCAGCTACTTTAAGTTAAAACCTGCAGTCAACTTGTGCAGTACGTTAGGAGATAAAGAAGATCATTTCGTTGTTAATTTCACCTGTCACATTACGAACACATTACGAACACATTACGAACACATTACGAACACATTACGAAGCTCACCGTAGTTCCCCAGAACAGTTGGACAGTTACGTGTTTGTTTGTAAATAGCACAACGGGAGACGGTGGGAGCTGGTGAGTCCGTAGTGTTGTAGTTCTATCAGCTGGTGAGTCCGTAGCGTTGTAGTTCTATCAGCTGGTGAGTCCGTAGTTCTATCAGCTGGTGAGTCCGTAGTTCTATCAGCTGGTGAGTCCGTAGTTCTATCAGCTGGTGAGTCCATAGTTCTATCAGCTGGTGAGTCCATAGTTCTATCAGCTGGTGAGTCCATAGTTCTATCAGCTGGTGAGTCCGTAGTTCTATCAGCTGGTGAGTCCGTAGTTCTATCAGCTGGTGAGTCCGTAGTTCTATCAGCTGGTGAGTCCGTAGTTCTATCAGCTGGTGAGTCCGTAGTTCTATCAGCTGGTGAGTCCGTAGTTCTATCAGCTGGTGAGTCCGTAGTTCTATCAGCTGGTGAGTCCGTAGTTCTATCAGCTGGTGAGTCCGTAGTTCTATCAGCTGGTGAGTCCATAGTTCTATCAGCTGGTGAGTCCATAGTTCTATCAGCTGGTGAGTCCGTAGCGTTGTAGTTCTATCAGCTGGTGAGTCCGTAGCGTTGTAGTTCTATCAGCTGGTGAGTCCGTAGCGTTGTAGTTCTATCAGCTGGTGAGTCCGTAGCGTTGTAGTTCTATCAGCTGGTGAGTCCGTAGCGTTGTAGTTCTATCAGCTGGTGAGTCCGTAGCGTTGTAGTTCTATCAGCTGGTGAGTCCGTAGCGTTGTAGTTCTATCAGCTGGTGAGTCCGTAGTGTTGTAGTTCTATCAGCTGGTGAGTCCGTAGTGTTGTAGTTCTGTCAGCTGGTGAGTCCGTAGTGTTGTAGTTCTGTCAGCTGGTGAGTCCGTAGTGTTGTAGTTCTATCAGCTGGTGAGTCCGTAGTGTTGTAGTTCTATCAGCTGGTGAGTCCGTAGTGTTGTAGTTCTGTCAGCTGGTGAGTCCGTAGTGTTGTAGTTCTGTCAGCTGGTGAGTCCGTAGTGTTGTAGTTCTATCAGCTGGTGAGTCCGTAGTGTTGTAGTTCTGTCAGCTGGTGAGTCCGTAGTGTTGTAGTTCTATCAGCTGGTGAGTCCGTAGTGTTGTAGTTCTATCAGCTGGTGAGTCCGTAGTGTTGTAGTTCTATCAGCTGGTGAGTCCGTAGTGTTGTAGTTCTATCAGCTGGTGAGTCCGTAGTGTTGTAGTTCTATCAGCTGGTGAGTCCGTAGTGTTGTAGTTCTATCAGCTGGTGAGTCCGTAGTGTTGTAGTTCTATCAGATGGTGAGTCCGTAGTGTTGTAGTTCTATCAGCTGGTGAGTCCGTAGTGTTGTAGTTCTATCAGCTGGTGAGTCCGTAGTGTTGTAGTTCTATCAGCTGGTGAGTCCGTAGTGTTGTAGTTCTATCAGCTGGTGAGTCCGTAGTGTTGTAGTTCTATCAGCTGGTGAGTCCGTAGTGTTGTAGTTCTATCAGCTGGTGAGTCCGTAGTGTTGTAGTTCTATCAGCTGGTGAGTCCGTAGTGTTGTAGTTCTATCAGATGGTGAGTCCGTAGCGTTGTAGTTCTATCAGCTGGTGAGTCCGTAGCGTTGTAGTTCTATCAGCTGGTGAGTCCGTAGCGTTGTAGTTCTATCAGCTGGTGAGTCCGTAGCGTTGTAGTTCTATCAGCTGGTGAGTCCGTAGCGTTGTAGTTCTATCAGCTGGTGAGTCCGTAGTGTTGTAGTTCTATCAGCTGGTGAGTCCGTAGTGTTGTAGTTCTATCAGCTGGTGAGTCCGTAGTGTTGTAGTTCTATCAGCTGGTGAGTCCGTAGTGTTGTAGTTCTATCAGCTGGTGAGTCCGTGGTGTTGTAGTTCTATCAGGGAGTCTCTGTTGTAAGGTGGTACATGAGGTGAAGTTCACTAGTATGCAATCAGCTATCTTATAATGGCTTTCTGCCAGAAGTCAAACAGCTCTGGATGTGTTATCTGTACAGCTGCCAGTTTTTTTCCTTGTGCTTCCTACTAGAGTTTTTAATTCTCCTCTGCTCTGTGGACACATGCTGCTGTTCCTTCAGAAAAGCACGCATCACAACTTCGTTCATTTACACTCTTCCTCTCCTTCACTTTCGGTTGCAAATGCTGAAAATGACATTCGGTAGCTACTACCCATGCTGAAAATGACATTCGGTAGCTACTACCCATGCTGAAAATGACATTCGGTAGCTACTACCCATGCTGAAAATGACATTCGGTAGCTACTACCCATCCTCGTATAACTTAGATCTGGACGTCCCCGTCGTTGCAATTAGTTTGCCTTCATTTTAGTTCGTTAGCATTTAGCGAACAGCGTCTATTTAGTCTACAGCTGTACATAGTCTATCGGTAAATAGCCCACCCATTTTTACCTACCTCATCCCCATACTGTTTTTATTTATTTACTTTTTTGCTCTTTTGCACACCAGTATCTCTACCTGTACATGACCATCTGATCATTTATCACTCCAGTGTTAATCTGCTAAACTGTAACTATTCGCCTACCTCCTCATGCCTTTTGCACACAATGTATATAGACTCTCTTTTTTTCTACTGTGTTATTGACTTGTTAATTGTTTACTCCATGTGTAACTCTGTGTTGTTGTCTGTTCACACTGCTATGCTTTATCTTGGCCAGGTCGCAGTTGCAAATGAGAACTTGTTCTCAACTAGCCTACCTAGTTAAATAAAGGTGAAATAAAAAAAACATTTGATTTTGCTATTAGTTTGTGCTAATTTTGTTAGCATTCTGGTAGAGGCCCAACGGGTTTTTGCTTTTTAAGCCCCCGCGTAAATCCCAGGATGGTATGACGATATGCAAGTCTGTATACCGCCCAAGCCATAATCTATTACATTTCTCTGTCCAATGTTCACTCGAACAATGTGGTCATTTATGTAGGTACAGTAGGTACTGGACTTTAATGGTTTAGCAAACAGAGGAAACAGACAGAGAATTCCTGGAGTTATTTTCCTGCCAAGTAGAATAGTGTGAGGTGTAAATGTGGATTGATGTTTCTTTCTCAATTAAGACGACCTGGAAAATGTGTTTCTGTATGAGGAGGCGGCAATTGTCTGAGACTTTAATGGATGTAATGAAGAAACAATTTAAAACATTTTTGATTTTAAAGAGTATCTTTTCACCTCCAAATTGTCTGAATTGCCTTTTTTCGAGATTGTAATTTGCTGCTTCGTAAAGGGCTTGCTCCTCAATGGGGACGAGGGAGTATGCTTACTTTGTTTTCCTGGCTCAGCAACAAACACACATTTTTTTTACGGTGCTGCCTGCACTGCAGGTGCACTGGTTTTGATAGCTGCAACAGACCATATCTATGGCTGCTCTGTAGCAGGGTTTCCACTAAGACTCTGTAGCAGGGTTTCCGCTAAGACTCTGTAGCAGGGTTTCTACTAAGACTCTGTAGCAGGGTTTCCACTAAGACTCTGTAGCAGGGTTTCCACTAAGACTCTGTAGCAGGGTTTCCGCTAAGACTCTGTAGCAGGGTTTCCACTGAGACTCTGTAGCAGGGTTTCCCCTAAGACTCTGTAGCAGGGTTTCCCCTAAGACTCTGTAGCAGGGTTTCTGCTAAGACTCTGTAGCAGGGTTTCCCCTAAGACTCTGTAGCAGGGTTTCTACTAAGACTCTGTAGCAGGGTTTCTACTAAGACTCTGTAGCGGGGTTTCTACTAAGACTCTGTAGCAGGGTTTCCACTGAGACTCTGTAGCAGGGCTTCTACTAAGACTCTGTAGCAGGGTTTCCACTAAGACTCTGTAGCAGGGTTTCCACTAAGACTCTGTAGCAGGGTTTCCACTAAGACTCTGTAGCAGGGTTTCCGCTAAGACTCTGTAGCAGGGTTTCCACTGAGACTCTGTAGCAGGGCTTCTACTAAGACTCTGTAGCAGGGTTTCTGCTAAGACTCTGTAGCAGGGTTTCCACTAAGACTCTGTAGCAGGGTTTCCGCTAAGACTCTGTAGCAGGGTTTCTACTAAGACTCTGTAGCAGGGTTTCCACTAAGACTCTGTAGCAGGGTTTCCACTAAGACTCTGTAGCAGGGTTTCCACTAAGACTCTGTAGCAGGGTTTCCACTGAGACTCTGTAGCAGGGTTTCCACTAAGACTCTGTAGCAGGGTTTCCCCTAAGACTCTGTAGCAGGGTTTCCCCTAAGACTCTGTAGCAGGGTTTCTACTAAGACTCTGTAGCAGGGTTTCTACTAAGACTCTGTAGCAGGGTTTCTACTAAGACTCTGTAGCAGGGTTTCCACTAAGACTCTGTAGCAGGGTTTCCCCTAAGACTCTGTAGCAGGGTTTCTGCTAAGACTCTGTAGCAGGGTTTCCCCTAAGACTCTGTAGCAGGGTTTCCCCTAAGACTCTGTAGCAGGGTTTCTACTAAGACTCTGTAGCGGGGTTTCTACTAAGACTCTGTAGCAGGGTTTCTACTAAGACTCTGTAGCGGGGTTTCTACTAAGACTCTGTAGCAGGGTTTCCACTTAGTCCAAATGAAGCACCATTAAGATGTTACTACAACCCCCTCTCATATCTATATTAACATGAGGCGCCTCTGTCTCTGAGCTGTGGATGAGGGGCCCGGGAAGGAGGCCCCCGGGAAGGAGGCCCCCGGGGAGGAAGCCGGGTGATGATGGGAGGTCACTGCTGGGGCCACATGGCTCAGGGAGGAAGAAGCAGTGGGGGTGTGTGTGTGAGGGAAGTGTGTGTGCGTGTGTATCCTTAGCAGCAGTGCTTTAATCAGATTGCAGATAGAGGGAGAGAGACGGCTGAGGACTCACACTAATAACACAGTGTTTGAGTCTCATCTACAGCTGGATGAAGTGTGCTTCCAGAGGTCTCTGTCTAACAGAAATGTGCCTAATTGCCCAGAGACAACAGGTTACATCAGTCTCGTCCTTTTCCCTCTCGCCCTCTGCCTGGTCTCTCGCCCTCTGCCTGGTCTCTCGCCCTCTGCCTGGTCTCTCGCCCTCTGCCTGGTCTCTCGCCCTCTGCCTGGTCTCTCGCCCTCTGCCTGGTCTCTCGCCCTCTCTCTGTCTGGTCTCTCGCCCTCTCTCTGTCTGGTCTCTCGCCCTCTCTCTGTCTGGTCTCTCGCCCTCTCTCTGTCTGGTCTCTCGCCCTCTCTCTGTCTGGTCTCTCGCCCTCTCTCTGTCTGGTCTCTCGCCCTCTCTCTGTCTGGTCTCTCGCCCTCTCTCTGTCTGGTCTCTCGCCCTCTCTCTGTCTGGTCTCTCGCCCTCTGCCTGGTCTCTCGCCCTCTGCCTGGTCTCTCGCCCTCTGCCTGGTCTCTCGCCCTCTGCATGGTCTCTCGCCCTCTGCCTGGTCTCTCGCCCTCTGCCTGGTCTCTCGCCCTCTGCCTGGTCTCTCGCCCTCTGCCTGGTCTCTCGCCCTCTGCCTGGTCTCTCGCCCTCTGCCTGGTCTCTCTGCCTGGTCTCTCGCCCTCTCTCTGTCTGGTCTCTCGCCCTCTCTCTGTCTGGTCTCTCGCCCTCTGCCTGGTCTCTCGAGCACTCCTCTCTATTCAAATGGCTTCATTGGCATGGGAAAGTTTTAAAAATAATAAGACATTTCAAATGTTATATTGACTATGTACAGTTTTGTCACAATGTGAAATAGTTGGAGTATGAATTGGAAAAATCAATAAACAGATGAATATAGGTTGTATTTACAATGGTGAATCTGTCTCCCTTCTCTCGCTCTTTCTCCCATCATCTCTCCTCACTCCTGTAATTAATAAACAGCCATCTGCATGCGTGTGTGACCAGAGACGCTGTACCAGCTGTCACCTTGTTCTCTATACCCCCTGCTCCAGCAGCTGTCTGAAACGCACTGCATCCTCCGTTAGTCTAGCCAGCCAGCCAGCCAGCCAGCCAGCCAGCCAGCCAGCCCAACTAAAATCAACAAGCAAACAACCTCCATTAGTGTAACCAGCCAGCCAGCCAGCCAGCCAGCCAGCCAGCCAGCCAGCCAGCCAGCCAGCCAGCCAGCCAGCCCAACTAAAATCAACAAGCAAACAACCTCCATTAGTGTAACCAGCCAGCCAGCCAGCCCATCTAAAATCAACGATCAAACAACCTCCGTTAGTGTAACCAGCCAGCCAGCCAGCCCATCTAAAATCAACGAGCAAACAACCTCCATTAGTCCAGCCAGCCAGCCAGCCCATCTAAAATCAACGAGCAAACAACCTCCATTAGTCCAGCCAGCCAGCCAGCCCATCTAAAATCAACGAGCAAACAACCTCCGTTAGTCCAGCCAGCCAGCCAGCCCATCTAAAATCAACGAGCAAACAACCTCCGTTAGTCTAACCAGCCAGCCAGCCAGCCAGCCCATCTAAAATCAACGATCAAACAACCTCCGTTAGTGTAACCAGCCAGCCAGCCAGCCCGCCCATCTAAAATCAACGAGCAAACAACCTCCGTTAGTCTAACCAGCCAGCCAGCCAGCCCAACTAAAATCAACGATCAAACAACCTCCGTTAGTGTAACCAGCCAGCCAGCCAGCCAGCCCATCTAAAATCAACGAGCAAACAACCTCCATTAGTCCAGCCAGCCAGCCAGCCCATCTAAAATCAACGAGCAAACAACCTCCATTAGTCCAGCCAGCCAGCCAGCCCATCTAAAATCAATGAGCAAACAACCTCCGTTAGTGTAACCAGCCAGCCAGCCAGCCCATCTAAAATCAACGAGCAAACAACCTCCGTTAGTCTAACCAGCCAGCCAGCCAGCCAGCCCATCTAAAATCAACGAGCAAACAACCTCCGTTAGTGTAACCAGCCAGCCAGCCAGCCAGCCCATCTAAAATCAACGAGCAAACAACCTCCGTTAGTCCAGCCAGCCAGCCAGCCCATCTAAAATCAACGGTCAAACAACCTCCGTTACTGTAACCAGCCAGCCAGCCAGCCAGCCTCCGATCAAACAACCTCCGTTAGTCCAGCCAGCCAGCCAGCCAGCCCATCTAAAATCAACGATCAAACAACCTCCGTTAGTGTAACCAGCCAGCCAGCCCATCTAAAATCAACGAGCAAACAACCTCCGTTAGTGTAACCAGCCAGCCAGCCAGCCCATCTAAAATCAACGATCAAACAACCTCCGTTAGTGTAACCAGCCAGCCAGCCAGCCCAACTAAAATCAACGATCAAACAACCTCCGTTAGTGTAACCAGCCAGCCAGCCAGCCCATCTAAAATCAACGATCAAACAACCTCCGTTAGTGTAACCAGCCAGCCAGCCAGCCCAACTAAAATCAACGATCAAACAACCTCCGTTAGTCTAACCAGCCAGCCAGCCAGCCCATCTAAAATCAACGATCAAACAACCTCCGTTAGTGTAACCAGCCAGCCAGCCAGCCCATCTAAAATCAACGATCAAACAACCTCCGTTAGTGTAACCAGCCAGCCAGCCAGCCCAACTAAAATCAACGATCAAACAACCTCCGTTAGTCTAACCAGCCAGCCAGCCAGCCAGCCAGCCCATCTAAAATCAACGAGCAAACAACCTCCGTTAGTGTAACCAGCCAGCCCGCCAGCCAGCCCATCTAAAATCAACGAGCAAACAACCTCCGTTAGTGTAACCAGCCAGCCCGCCAGCCAGCCCATCTAAAATCAACGAGCAAACAACCTCCGTTAGTGTAACCAGCCAGCCAGCCCATCTAAAATCAACGATCAAACAACCTCCGTTAGTGTAACCAGCCAGCCCGCCAGCCCATCTAAAATCAACGAGCAAACAACCTCCGTTAGTGTAACCAGCCAGCCAGCCCATCTAAAATCAACGATCAAACAACCTCCGTTAGTCTAACCAGCCAGCCAGCCAGCCCATCTAAAATCAACGATCAAACAACCTCCGTTATTGTAACCAGCCAGCCCGCCAGCCAGCCCATCTAAAATCAACGAGCAAACAACCTCCGTTAGTGTAACCAGCCAGCCAGCCCATCTAAAATCAACGAGCAAACAACCTCCGTTAGTCTAACCAGCCAGCCAGCCAGCCCAACTAAAATCAACAATCAAACAACCTCCGTTATTTTAACCAGCCAGCCAGCCAGCCAGCCCATCTAAAATCAACGAGCAAACAACCTCCGTTAGTGTAACCAGCCAGCCAGCCAGCCCATCTAAAATCAATGAGCAAACAACCTCCGTTAGTGTAACCAGCCAGCCAGCCAGCCAGCCCATCTAAAATCAACGAGCAAACAACCTCCGTTAGTCCAGCCAGCCAGCCAGCCAGCCCATCTAAAATCAACGATCAAACAACCTCCGTTAGTGTAACCAGCCAGCCAGCCAGCCAGCCAGCCCATCTAAAATCAATGAGCAAACAACCTCCGTTAGTGTAACCAGCCAGCCAGCCAGCCAGCCCATCTAAAATCAACGGTCAAACAACCTCCGTTACTGTAACCAGCCAGCCAGCCAGCCAGCCCATCTAAAATCAACGAGCAAACAACCTCCGTTAGTCCAGCCAGCCCATCTAAAATCAACGATCAAACAACCTCCGTTAGTGTAACCAGCCAGCCAGCCCATCTAAAATCAACGAACAAACAACCTCCGTTAGTGTAACCAGCCAGCCAGCCAGCCAGCCAGCCAGCCAGCCCATCTAAAATCAATGAGCAAACAACCTCCGTTAGTGTAACCAGCCAGCCAGCCAGCCAGCCCATCTAAAATCAACGAGCAAACAACCTCCGTTAGTCCAGCCAGCCAGCCAGCCCATCTAAAATCAACGGTCAAACAACCTCCGTTACTGTAACCAGCCAGCCAGCCAGCCAGCCTCCGATCAAACAACCTCCGTTAGTCCAGCCAGCCAGCCAGCCAGCCCATCTAAAATCAACGATCAAACAACCTCCGTTAGTGTAACCAGCCAGCCAGCCCATCTAAAATCAACGAGCAAACAACCTCCGTTAGTGTAACCAGCCAGCCAGCCAGCCCATCTAAAATCAACGATCAAACAACCTCCGTTAGTGTAACCAGCCAGCCAGCCAGCCCAACTAAAATCAACGATCAAACAACCTCCGTTAGTGTAACCAGCCAGCCAGCCAGCCCATCTAAAATCAACGATCAAACAACCTCCGTTAGTGTAACCAGCCAGCCAGCCAGCCCAACTAAAATCAACGATCAAACAACCTCCGTTAGTCTAACCAGCCAGCCAGCCAGCCCATCTAAAATCAACGATCAAACAACCTCCGTTAGTGTAACCAGCCAGCCAGCCAGCCCATCTAAAATCAACGATCAAACAACCTCCGTTAGTGTAACCAGCCAGCCAGCCAGCCCAACTAAAATCAACGATCAAACAACCTCCGTTAGTCTAACCAGCCAGCCAGCCAGCCAGCCCATCTAAAATCAACGAGCAAACAACCTCCGTTAGTGTAACCAGCCAGCCCGCCAGCCAGCCCATCTAAAATCAACGAGCAAACAACCTCCGTTAGTGTAACCAGCCAGCCCGCCAGCCAGCCCATCTAAAATCAACGAGCAAACAACCTCCGTTAGTGTAACCAGCCAGCCAGCCCATCTAAAATCAACGATCAAACAACCTCCGTTAGTGTAACCAGCCAGCCCGCCAGCCCATCTAAAATCAACGAGCAAACAACCTCCGTTAGTGTAACCAGCCAGCCAGCCCATCTAAAATCAACGATCAAACAACCTCCGTTAGTCTAACCAGCCAGCCAGCCAGCCCATCTAAAATCAACGATCAAACAACCTCCGTTAGTGTAACCAGCCAGCCCGCCAGCCAGCCCATCTAAAATCAACGAGCAAACAACCTCCGTTAGTGTAACCAGCCAGCCAGCCCATCTAAAATCAACGAGCAAACAACCTCCGTTAGTCTAACCAGCCAGCCAGCCAGCCCAACTAAAATCAACAATCAAACAACCTCCGTTATTTTAACCAGCCAGCCAGCCAGCCAGCCCATCTAAAATCAACGAGCAAACAACCTCCGTTAGTGTAACCAGCCAGCCAGCCAGCCCATCTAAAATCAATGAGCAAACAACCTCCGTTAGTGTAACCAGCCAGCCAGCCAGCCAGCCCATCTAAAATCAACGAGCAAACAACCTCCGTTAGTCCAGCCAGCCAGCCAGCCCATCTAAAATCAACGATCAAACAACCTCCGTTAGTGTAACCAGCCAGCCAGCCAGCCAGCCAGCCCATCTAAAATCAATGAGCAAACAACCTCCGTTAGTGTAACCAGCCAGCCAGCCAGCCAGCCCATCTAAAATCAACGGTCAAACAACCTCCGTTACTGTAACCAGCCAGCCAGCCAGCCAGCCCATCTAAAATCAACGAGCAAACAACCTCCGTTAGTGTAACCAGCCAGCCAGCCCATCTAAAATCAACGAGCAAACAACCTCCGTTAGTGTAACCAGCCAGCCAGCCAGCCAGCCCATCTAAAATCAACGAGCAAACAACCTCCGTTAGTGTAACCAGCCAGCCAGCCCATCTAAAATCAACGAGCAAACAACCTCCGTTAGTGTAACCAGCCAGCCAGCCAGCCAGCCAGCCCATCTAAAATCAACGAGCAAACAACCTCCGTTAGTGTAACCAGCCAGCCAGCCAGCCAGCCCATCTAAAATCAACGAGCAAACAACCTCCGTTAGTGTAACCAGCCAGCCCATCTAAAATCAACGATCAAACAACCTCCGTTAGTGTAACCAGCCAGCCAGCCAGCCAGCCCATCTAAAATCAACGAGCAAACAACCTCCGTTAGTGTAACCAGCCAGCCAGCCAGCCCATCTAAAATCAACGAGCAAACAACCTCCGTTAGTGTAACCAGCCAGCCAGCCAGCCCATCTAAAATCAACGAGCAAACAACCTCCGTTAGTGTAACCAGCCAGCCAGCCAGCCAGCCCATCTAAAATCAACGAGCAAACAACCTCCGTTAGTGTAACCAGCCAGCCAGCCAGCCAGCCCATCTAAAATCAACGATCAAACAACCTCCGTTAGTGTAACCAGCCAGCCAGCCCATCTAAAATCAACGATCAAACAACCTCTGTTAGTGTAACCAGCCAGCCAGCCAGCCCATCTAAAATCAACGAGCAAACAACCTCCGTTAGTGTAACCAGCCAGCCAGCCCATCTAAAATCAACGAGCAAACAACCTCCGTTAGTGTAACCAGCCAGCCAGCCAGCCAGCCAGCCCATCTAAAATCAACGAGCAAACAACCTCCGTTAGTGTAACCAGCCAGCCAGCCAGCCAGCCCATCTAAAATCAACGAGCAAACAACCTCCGTTAGTGTAACCAGCCAGCCAGCCCATCTAAAATCAACGAGCAAACAACCTCCGTTAGTGTAACCAGCCAGCCAGCCCATCTAAAATCAACGAGCAAACAACCTCCGTTAGTGTAACCAGCCAGCCAGCCAGCCCATCTAAAATCAACGAGCAAACAACCTCCGTTAGTGTAACCAGCCAGCCAGCCAGCCCATCTAAAATCAACAAGCAAACAACCTCCGTTAGTGTAACCAGCCAGCCAGCCCATCTAAAATCAACGAGCAAACAACCTCCGTTAGTGTAACCAGCCAGCCAGCCCATCTAAAATCAACGAGCAAACAACCTCCGTTAGTGTAACCAGCCAGCCAGCCAGCCCATCTAAAATCAACGAGCAAACAACCTCCGTTAGTGTAACCAGCCAGCCAGCCAGCCCATCTAAAATCAACGAGCAAACAACCTCCGTTAGTGTAACCAGCCAGCCAGCCCATCTAAAATCAACGAGCAAACAACCTCCGTTAGTGTAACCAGCCAGCCAGCCCATCTAAAATCAACGAGCAAACAACCTCCGTTAGTGTAACCAGCCAGCCAGCCAGCCCATCTAAAATCAACGAGCAAACAACCTCCGTTAGTGTAACCAGCCAGCCAGCCAGCCAGCCCATCTAAAATCAACGAGCAAACAACCTCCGTTAGTGTAACCAGCCAGCCAGCCCATCTAAAATCAACGATCAAACAACCTCCGTTAGTGTAACCAGCCAGCCAGCCAGCCAGCCAGCCCATCTAAAATCAACGAGCAAACAACCTCCGTTAGTGTAACCAGCCAGCCAGCCAGCCCATCTAAAATCAACGAGCAAACAACCTCCGTTAGTGTAACCAGCCAGCCAGCCAGCCCATCTAAAATCAACGAGCAAACAACCTCCGTTAGTGTAACCAGCCAGCCAGCCAGCCAGCCCATCTAAAATCAACGAGCAAACAACCTCCGTTAGTGTAACCAGCCAGCCAGCCAGCCAGCCCATCTAAAATCAACGATCAAACAACCTCCGTTAGTGTAACCAGCCAGCCAGCCAGCCAGCCCATCTAAAATCAACGATCAAACAACCTCTGTTAGTGTAACCAGCCAGCCAGCCAGCCCATCTAAAATCAACGAGCAAACAACCTCCGTTAGTGTAACCAGCCAGCCAGCCCATCTAAAATCAACGAGCAAACAACCTCCGTTAGTGTAACCAGCCAGCCAGCCAGCCAGCCAGCCCATCTAAAATCAACGAGCAAACAACCTCCGTTAGTGTAACCAGCCAGCCAGCCAGCCAGCCCATCTAAAATCAACGAGCAAACAACCTCCGTTAGTGTAACCTGCCAGCCAGCCCATCTAAAATCAACGAGCAAACAACCTCCGTTAGTGTAACCAGCCAGCCAGCCCATCTAAAATCAACGAGCAAACAACCTCCGTTAGTGTAACCAGCCAGCCAGCCAGCCCATCTAAAATCAACGAGCAAACAACCTCCGTTAGTGTAACCAGCCAGCCAGCCAGCCCATCTAAAATCAACAAGCAAACAACCTCCGTTTGTGTAACCAGCCAGCCAGCCCATCTAAAATCAACGAGCAAACAACCTCCGTTAGTGTAACCAGCCAGCCAGCCCATCTAAAATCAACGAGCAAACAACCTCCGTTAGTGTAACCAGCCAGCCAGCCAGCCCATCTAAAATCAACGAGCAAACAACCTCCGTTAGTGTAACCAGCCAGCCAGCCAGCCCATCTAAAATCAACGAGCAAACAACCTCCGTTAGTGTAACCAGCCAGCCCATCTAAAATCAACGAGCAAACAACCTCCGTTAGTGTAACCAGCCAGCCAGCCCATCTAAAATCAACGAGCAAACAACCTCCGTTAGTGTAACCAGCCAGCCAGCCAGCCCATCTAAAATCAACGAGCAAACAACCTCCGTTAGTGTAACCAGCCAGCCAGCCCATCTAAAATCAACGAGCAAACAACCTCCGTTAGTGTAACCAGCCAGCCAGCCCATCTAAAATCAACGAGCAAACAACCTCCGTTAGTGTAACCAGCCAGCCAGCCCATCTAAAATCAACGAGCAAACAACCTCCGTTAGTGTAACCAGCCAGCCAGCCCATCTAAAATCAACGAGCAAACAACCTCCGTTAGTGTAACCAGCCAGCCAGCCAGCCCATCTAAAATCAACGAGCAAACAACCTCCGTTAGTGTAACCAGCCAGCCAGCCCATCTAAAATCAACGATCAAACAACCTCCGTTAGTGTAACCAGCCAGCCAGCCAGCCCATCTAAAATCAACGAGCAAACAACCTCCGTTAGTGTAACCAGCCAGCCAGCCAGCCCATCTAAAATCAACGAGCAAACAACCTCCGTTAGTGTAACCAGCCAGCCAGCCCATCTAAAATCAACGAGCAAACAACCTCCGTTAGTGTAACCAGCCAGCCAGCCAGCCCATCTAAAATCAACGAGCAAACAACCTCCGTTAGTGTAACCAGCCAGCCAGCCCATCTAAAATCAACGATCAAACAACCTCCGTTAGTGTAACCAGCCAGCCAGCCAGCCCATCTAAAATCAACGAGCAAACAACCTCCGTTAGTGTAACCAGCCAGCCAGCCCATCTAAAATCAATGAGCAAACAACCTCCGTTAGTGTAACCAGCCAGCCAGCCCATCTAAAATCAACGAGCAAACAACCTCCGTTAGTGTAACCAGCCAGCCAGCCAGCCCATCTAAAATCAACGAGCAAACAACCTCCGTTAGTGTAACCAGCCAGCCAGCCCATCTAAAATCAACGATCAAACAACCTCCGTTAGTGTAACCAGCCAGCCAGCCAGCCCATCTAAAATCAACGAGCAAACAACCTCCGTTAGTGTAACCAGCCAGCCAGCCCATCTAAAATCAACGAGCAAACAACCTCCGTTAGTCCAGCCAGCCAGCCAGCCAGCCAGCCCATCTAAAATCAACGAGCAAACAACCTCCGTTAGTGTAACCAGCCAGCCAGCCCAACTAAAAGCAACGATCAAACAACCTCCGTTAGTGTAACCAGCCAGCCAGCCAGCCCATCTAAAATCAACGAGCAAACAACCTCCGTTAGTGTAACCAGCCAGCCAGCCAGCCAGCCAGCCAGCCAGCCAGCCAGCCAGCCCATCTAAAATCAACGAGCAAACAACCTCCGTTAGTCCAGCCAGCCAGCCAGCCAGCCCATCTAAAATCAACGATCAAACAACCTCCGTTAGTGTAACCAGCCAGCCAGCCAGCCCATCTAAAATCAACGAGCAAACAACCTCCGTTAGTGTAACCAGCCAGCCAGCCAGCCAGCCCATCTAAAATCAACGATCAAACAACCTCCGTTAGTGTAACCAGCCAGCCCGCCAGCCAGCCCATCTAAAATCAACGATCAAACAACCTCCGTTAGTGTAACCAGCCAGCCAGCCAGCCCATCTAAAATCAACGAGCAAACAACCTCCGTTAGTGTAACCAGCCAGCCAGCCAGCCCAACTAAAATCAACGATCAAACAACCTCCGTTAGTCCAGCCAGCCAGCCAGCCAGCCCATCTAAAATCAACGAGCAAACAACCTCCGTTAGTGTAACCAGCCAGCCAGCCAGCCAGCCCATCTAAAATCAACGAGCAAACAACCTCCGTTAGTCCAGCCAGCCCATCTAAAATCAACGAGCAAACAACCTCCGTTAGTGTAACCAGCCAGCCAGCCAGCCAGCCCATCTAAAATCAACGATCAAACAACCTCCGTTAGTGTAACCAGCCAGCCAGCCCATCTAAAATCAACGAGCAAACAACCTCCGTTAGTGTAACCAGCCAGCCAGCCAGCCCATCTAAAATCAACGAGCAAACAACCTCCGTTAGTGTAACCAGCCAGCCAGCCAGCCAGCCCATCTAAAATCAACGAGCAAACAACCTCCGTTAGTGTAACCAGCCAGCCAGCCAGCCCTTCTAAAATCAACGAGCAAACAACCTCCGTTAGTGTAACCAGCCAGCCAGCCAGCCAGCCCATCTAAAATCAACGAGCAAACAACCTCCGTTAGTCCAGCCAGCCAGCCAGCCAGCCCATCTAAAAGCAACGAGCAAACAACCTCCGTTAGTGTAACCAGCCAGCCAGCCAGCCAGCCAGCCTGCCAGCCAGCCAGCCAGCCAGCCCAACTAAAAGCAAAAAGCAAACAACCTCCGTTAGTCCAGCCAGCCAGCCAGCCAGCCAGCCAGCCAGCCCGCCAGCCAGCCAGCCCAACTAAAAGCAACAAGCCATAAAGATGAGATATTATACACACCCTCGCTGCCACTTGGCATTTAAATGCCACCATCATTCTGCAGCAGTCTCTTTAAACTCCTCTCAGCGTTTACCCACTTCTCACCTTTTAAATACTGGATTAAATACAAACCCGGTTGATTTTACAGACAGGGAGACCCAGTGAGAGAGGTCGGGAGAGAGAGACGGACTGCTACAGATCTCTGCAGTCTAAAATGGCGGGACAGCGGCTGTGATCAATGAACTGTCACTTTCACGATCTGGTGTTGACTTTCAGAGGCAGGTCTAACTACCCTTTGTTACAGACAGAACCTCTCACACTCCATATCCAACTACCCTCTGTTACAGACAGAACCTCTCACACTCCATATCCAACTACCCTCTGTTACAGGCAGGACCTCTCACACTCCATATCCAACTACTCTCTGTTACAGACAGAACCTCTCACACTCCATATCCAACTACCCTCTGTTACAGACAGAACCTCTCACACGCCATATCCAACTACCCTCTGTTACAGACAGACCCTCTCACACTCCATATCCAACTACCCTCTGTTACAGACAGACCCTCTCACACTCCATATCCAACTACCCTCTGTTACAGACAGACCCTCTCACACTCCATATCCAACTACCCTCTGTTACAGACAGACCCTCTCACACTCCATATCCAACTACCCTCTGTTACAGACAGACCCTCTCACACTCCATATCCAACTACCCTCTGTTACAGACAGACCCTCTCACACTCCATATCCAACTACCCTCTGTTACAGACAGACCCTCTCACACTCCATATCCAACTACCCTCTGTTACAGACAGACCCTCTCACACTCCATATCCAACTACCCTCTGTTACAGACAGGACCTCTCACACTCCATATCCAACTACCCTCTGTTACAGACAGACCCTCTCACACTCCATATCCAACTACCCTCTGTTACAGACAGACCCTCTCACACTCCATATCCAACTACCCTCTGTTACAGACAGACCCTCTCACACTCCATATCCAACTACCCTCTGTTACAGACAGACCCTCTCACACTCCATATCCAACTACCCTCTGTTACAGACAGGACCTCTCACACTCCATATCCAACTACCCTCTGTTACAGACAGACCCTCTCACACTCCATATCCAACTACCCTCTGTTACAGACAGACCCTCTCACACTCCATATCCAACTACCCTCTGTTACAGACAGGACCTCTCACACTCCATATCCAACTACCCTCTGTTACAGACAGACCCTCTCACACTCCATATCCAACTACCCTCTGTTACAGACAGACCCTCTCACACTCCATATCCAACTACCCTCTGTTACAGACAGACCCTCTCACACTCCATATCCAACTACCCTCTGTTACAGACAGACCCTCTCACACTCCATATCCAACTACCCTCTGTTACAGACAGGACCTCTCACACGCCATATCCAACTACCCTCTGTTACAGACAGAACCACACATTAAAGCATTCACTTTCACCTGGAGTGGAGGAGGAGGTACATAATGCATATTCCCTTGTTCTCTCTCTCTTTCCCCCTCTTTCTCTCTCTTCCCCCCTCTTTCTCTCTCTTCCCCCCTCTTTCTCTCTTTCCCCCTCTTTCTCTCTCTCTTCCCCCCTCTTTCTCTTTCTCTTCCCCCTTTTTCTCTCTTCCCCCTCTTTCTCTCTCTTCCCCCCTTCTCCCTCTCTCTCTCTCTCTCTCTCTCTCTCTCTCTCCCTCTCTCTCTTCTCTCTCTCTCCTCTCTCTCTCTCTCCTCTCTCTCTTTCTCTCTCTCTCTTCTCTCTCTCTCTCTCTCTCTCTCTCTCTCCTCTCTCTCTCTCTCTTTCTCTCTCTCTCTTCTCTCTCTCTCCTCTCCTCTCTCTCTCTCTCGCTCTCTCGCTCTCTCCCCTCTCTCTCTCGTCTCAGTCGTGTCTCCATGTGCCACCCGCTGTCCATATATTAATAATGGCTGCCTCTGTCCCAGCATGCCTTGGGGCATAGATTTATCAGCATGGCGCCAGACAGTAGAGGTGTGTATGTTTCATATCATTCCCGCTAGGACAGTGACCTTAAATGTGGACACCCCTTCAAACTATTTCAGCCACACCTGTTGTTGACTGGTGTATAAAATCGAGCACACAGCCATGCAATCTCAATTGGCAGTAGAATGGCCTTACTGAAGAGCTCAGTGACTTTCAACGTGGCACCGTCATAGGATGCCACCTTCCCAACAAGTCAGTTCGTCAAATTTCTGCCCTGCTAGAGCTTCCCCCAGTCAACTGTAAGTGCTGTTTATTGTGAAGTGGAAACGTCTAGGAGCAACAGCGGCTCAGGCGTGAAGTGGTAGACCACACAAGCTCACAGAACGGGACTGCTGAGTGCTGTAGCGCGCAGCACGTAATAATCCTCCGTCCTCATTTACAACACTCAATACAGAGTTTCAAACTGCCTCTGGAATCAACCTCGACACAATAACTGTTTGTCGGGAGCTTCATGAAATGGGTTTCCATGGCCGAGCAGCCGCACACAAGCCTCAGATCACCATGTGCAAAGCCAAGCGTTTGCTGGAGTGGTGTAAAACTCGCCGCCATTGGACTCTGGAGCAGTCGAAACGCCTTCTCTGGAGTGATGAATCACGCTTCACCATCTGGCAGTCCGACAGACGAATCTGGGTTCGGCGGATGCCAGGAGAATGCTACCTGCCCCAATGCATTGTGCCAACTGTAAAGTTTGGTGGAGGAGGAATGATGTTCTGGGGCTGTTTTTCATGGTTCGGGCCCCTTAGTTCCGCTGAAGGGAAATATTGACGCTACAGCATACAATGACATTCTGGACAATTCTGTGCTTCCAACTTTGTGGCAACAGTTTGGGGAAGGCCCTTTCTTGTTTCAACATGACAATGCCCCTGTGCATAAAGTGAGGAAAGTACAGAAATGGTTTGTTGAGATTGGTGTGGATGAACTTGACTGGAAGCAAGTCCCTGCAGCAATGTTCCAACACCTGCAGCAATGTCCCAACATCTAGTGGAAAGCCTTCCCAGAAGAGTGGAGACTGTTATAGCAGCAATGTTCCAACATCTAGTGGAAAGCCTTCCCAGAAGAGAGGAGGCTGTAATAGCAGCAATGTCCCAACATCTAGTGGAAAGCCTTCCCAGAAGAGAGGAGGCTGTAATAGCAGCAATGTCCCAACATCTAGTGGAAAGCCTTCCCAGAAGAGTGGAGGCTGTAATAGCAGCAATGTCCCAACATCTAGTGGAAAGCCTTCCCAGAAGAGTGGAGGCTGTAATAGCAGCAATGTCCCAACATCTAGTGGAAAGCCTTCCCAGAAGAGTGGAGGCTGTCATAGCAGCAATGATCTAACATCTAGTGGAAAGCCTTCCCAGAAGAGTGGAGGCTGTTATAGCAGCAAAGGGAGGGGGGGCCAACTCAATATTAATGCCCATGATATTGAAAAGAGATGTTGGACGAGAAGGTGACCACATACTGTTTGTCATGTAGTGTATATGATAAAGCACGTGTTTCCATGGTTCTGCTCGTGCACGTGTTTCCATGGTTCTGCACGTGTTTCCATGGTTCTGCTCGTGCACGTGTTTCCATGGTTCTGCTCGTGCACGTGTTTCCATGGTTCTGCTCGTGCACGTGTTTCCATGATTCTGCTCGTGCACGTGTTTCCATGGTTCTGCTCGTGCACGTGTTTCCATGGTTCTGCTCGTGCACGTGTTTCCATGGTTCTGCTCGTGCTTCAGGTGATAGCAGCACTTTGAGAAGTTAATGTTATTAGACTTTCACATTCCTACCGACCCAAAAATACCAACCACACAGACAACCGGTATCTGAGAGATATGAAAACTCTGTAATAAAACAAATCATTTTAGACACGTGTGTTTGGTCACTTTTATTCATGGTACTTATTAGTCCTTGTGCCATTTTTACTGCGCGGTACTGGGTTACCTTCAGACTCCTCTCCTGAAGCCTGAGTACGTCGTGAGAGGCATCTTTTGATGGTGACTGATTTTAGTTTTTGTATAATGTGTCTAATTCTGAATGCTGATTTGGTTAAAACGACATTCCAGACGGTGTCTATTCCACAAGTTACCGCCGGATAAATCTATGACGCTAAAAATGCCTATTTACTCTGTCTCGTCAGCCCAATCCACTGTCTCGTCAGCCCAATCCACTGTCTCGTCAGCCCAATCCACTGTCTCGTCAGCCCAATCCACTGTCTCGTCAGCCCAATCCACTGTCTCGTCAGCCCAATCCACTGTCTCGTCAGCCCAATCCACTGTCTCGTCAGCCCAATCCACTGTCTCGTCAGCCCAATCCACTGTCTCGTCAGCCCAATCCACTGTCTCGTCAGCCCAATCCACTGTCTCGTCAGCCCAATCCACTGTCTCGTCAGCCCAATCCACTGTCTCGTCAGCCCAGCCAACCAATTTATAAACTTGATCTCCACTATGAAAAGAATCTAGACATTTTCTCACATTTCTTTTAGACTAACATTTAGTTTTCAACAGCAGAGATTTGTATGAACCTTGCTGTCTGTGTCCTTCGACATTTGCATCATTGTTTCGATATTCAAATTCGATCTCCAGGTGTCTCATAGTAATGAACGTGTCGAGACAGGCAGGCAGCGTTTCTCTGCCAGTCGAAATCATGAATCAGCTGGCATAATTTGAATATGTATGTATGTATATATGTATGTATGTAGGTATGCAAAGAAATGTCAATTGAAAAAAGTTCCAACGAAGTGAAGCTAGTTTGCAGTCTTTCCAGCTTCAGTTTGAAGTGATTGTGTTAGCTGTGTTGTTGGCTAGCTCCTCTGAACAACAGTGACTTGACAAGTGAGCACATTTTCTATGCCAGGTGAAATTGGGCCTCATTAGTTCATTGTTATGGATGTGTCCAAAATAAATGTTTCCAGAAAGCAATGAACCAAGTAAGGCCCTCCCGACCAAACCCTCCCTATGGACTCCCGATCAAACCCTCCCTATGGACTCCCGACCAAACCCTCCCTATGGACTCCCGACCAAACCCTCCCTATGGACTCCCGACCAAACCCTCCCTATGGACTCCCGACCAAACCCTCCCTATGGACTCCTGACCAAACCCTCCCTATGGACTCCTGACCAAACCCTTCCTATGGACTCCTGACCAAACCCTCCCTATGGACTCCCGACCAAACCCTCCCTATGGACTCCCGACCAAACCCTCCCTATGGACTCCCGACCAAACCCTCCCTATGGACTCCCGACCAAACCCTCCCTATGGACTCCCGACCAAACCCTCCCTATGGACTCCTGACCAAACCCTCCCTATGGACTCCCGATCAAACCCTCCCTACGGACTCCCGACCAAACCCTCCCTACGGACTCCCGAACACGGCCGGTTGTGATACAGGCCGGTATCAAACCCGAGTCTGTAGTGACGCCTCTAGCACTTCAATGTAGTGCCTTAGACTGCTGCGCCACTCAGGAGGCTGTGGAGCAGGTTTTCATCAAGGATCTCTCTGTACCCGTGCACCGTTCGTCTTTCCCTCGATCCTGACTAAGTCTCCCAGTTCCTGCTGCTGAAAAACACCCCCACAGCATGATGCTGCCATCCCCATGTTTCACCATAGGGATGGAGCCAGGGTTCCTCCAAATGACATTCTGGCAAAATAATTCAATCTTGGTTTCATCAGACCAGAGAATCTTGTTTCTCATGGTCAGAGTCCTTTAGGTGCCTTTTGGCAAACTCCAAGGGGGCTGTTATATGCCTTTTACTGAAGTGGCTTCTGTCTGGCCACTCTACCATAAAGGCCTGATTGGTGGAGTGCTGCATAGATGGTTGTCCTTCTGGAAGGTTCTCCCATCTCCACAGAGGAACTCTGGAGCTCTGTCAGAGTGACCATTGGGTTCTTGGTCACCTCCTTGACCAAGGCCCGTCTCCCCCGATTGCTCAGTTTGGCTGGGCGGCCAGCTCTAGGAAGAGTCTTGGCAATACCGAACTTCTTCCATTTAAGAATGATGGAGGCCACTGTGTTTTTTGGGGACCTTCAATGCTGCATAAATGTTCTGGTAACCTTCCCCAGATCTGTGCCTTGACACAATCCTGTCTCGGAGCTCTACAGACAACTCCTTCAACCTCATGGCTTGGTTTTTGCTCTGACATGCACTGTCAACTGTGGGACCTTATATAGACAGGTGTGTGCCTTTCCAAATCACGTCCAATCAATTGAATTTACCACAGGTGGACTCCAATCAAGTCGTAGAAACATCTCAAGGATGATCAATGGAAACGGGATGCACCCTGAGCTCTCATAGCAAAGGGTCTGAATACTTATTTACATTTTGTATTTGTAAGAAATTTGCAAAAATATCTAATCGCTTTGTCATTATGGGGTATTGTGTATAAATTGATGAGACAAACTATTAGTTCAATCCATTTTAGAACGAGGCTGTAATGTAACAAAACGTGGAGACTGTCAAGGGGTCAGAATGCTTTCTGAATGCGCTGTAGGTAGCTAGTGGAGTGGGCACTCGGCTATGTAAAAGTAAAAACCTGTATATTAGCCTGAGCAAATTGGGGAAACTCTGTATCCGACCACTTGGGTTATAATTAACATTCACACTATCGTTATCCGCGTACAGTGACTGGCTTTGCCACTCGACACTGTTACTAACATCCAGAAACACAGTTACCTCCTTTACGCTCCTTTCTTCTCTCTCACGTCAAAGAGCCGAGGGGGGAAACGGCACGTTTTGTTTTTCCTTCTCTTTACAGATAAAATGTCGTGCGGCTCGACGCAAAGGGCTCTGTGTGTGTGTGTGTGTGTGTGTGTGTGTGTGTGTGTGTGTGTGTGTGTGTGTGTGTGTGTGTGTGTGTGTGTGTGTGTGTGTGTCTGTGTGTCTGTGTGTCTGTGTGTCTGTGTGTCTGTGTGTCTGTGTGTCTGTCTGTCTGTCTGTCTGTCTGTCTGTCTGTCTGTCTGTCTGTCTGTCTGTCTGTCTGTCTGTGTGTGTGTGTGTGTGTGCGTGGAGATCAGAGGAGTGTATCAGCTTGTGCTGTGAGGATGTGTCAGAACTCAACCACCACAGGCGCACCGTAGCGTAGACATGTTTAGACACTCTCCGAGACTATGAGTGAATTGAACACAGAGTTAGCAGAGCCAACTGATTTCTACCGCGGGAAAATACTTGACAGATATGTGGCGAGGAGTTACAACGATAGTAGCTAGAAAGGTAAACCTGATGAAACGGTAGGTAGAAAGAGAGAACGGTTTACAAAGATAGTAGCTAGGAAGGTCAACCTGATGAAATGGTAGGGGAGAGAGAGAGAGAACGGTTTACAACGATAGTAGCTAGGAAGGTCAACCTGATGAAATGGTAGGGGAGAGAACGGTTTACAAAGATAGTAGCTAGGAAGGTCAACCTGATGAAATGGTAGGGGGGAGAGAACGGTTTACAAAGATAGTAGCTAGGAAGGTCAACCTGATGAAATGGTAGGGGAGAGAGAGAGAGAGAACGGTTTACAAAGATAGTAGCTAGGAAGGTAAACCTAATGAAATGGTAGGGGAGAGAGAACGGTTTACAAAGATAGTAGCTAGGAAGGTCAACCTGATGAAATGGTAGGGGAGAGAGAGAGAGAGAACGGTTTACAAAGATAGTAGCTAGGAAGGTCAACCTAATGAAATGGTAGGGGGGAGAGAGAACGGTTTACAAAGATAGTAGCTAGGAAGGTCAACCTAATGAAATGGTAGGGGAGAGAGAGAGAACGGTTTACAACGATAGTAGCTAGGAAGGTCAACCTGATGAAATGGTAGGGGAGAGAGAGAGAACGGTTTACAAAGATAGTAGCTAGGAAGGTCAACCTGATGAAATGGTAGGGGGGAGAGAGAGAGAACGGTTTACAAAGATAGTAGCTAGGAAGGTCAACCTAATGAAATGGTAGGGGAGAGAGAGAGAGAGAGAGAGAGAGAACGGTTTACAACGATAGTAGCTAGGAAGGTCAACCTGATGAAATGGTAGGGGAGAGAGAGAGAGAACGGTTTACAAAGATAGTAGCTAGGAAGGTCAACCTGATGAAATGGTAGGGGAGAGAGAGAGAGAACGGTTTACAAAGATAGTAGCTAGGAAGGTCAACCTAATGAAATGGTAGGGGAGAGAGAGAGAGAACGGTTTACAACGATAGTAGCTAGGAAGGTCAACCTGATGAAATGGTAGGGGAGAGAGAGAGAACGGTTTACAAAGATAGTAGCTAGGAAGGTCAACCTGATGAAATGGTAGGGGGGAGAGAGAGAGAACGGTTTACAAAGATAGTAGCTAGGAAGGTCAACCTAATGAAATGGTAGGGGGGAGAGAGAGAGAACGGTTTACAACGATAGTAGCTAGGAAGGTCAACCTAATGAAATGGTAGGGGAGAGAGAACGGTTTACAAAGATAGTAGCTAGGAAGGTCAACCTAATGAAATGGTAGGGGAGAGAGAGAGAGAACGGTTTACAACGATAGTAGCTAGGAAGGTCAACCTGATGAAATGGTAGGGGAGAGAGAGAGAGAACGGTTTACAAAGATAGTAGCTAGGAAGGTCAACCTAATGAAATGGTAGGGGAGAGAGAGAGAGAGAACGGTTTACAACGATAGTAGCTAGGAAGGTCAACCTAATGAAATGGTAGGGGAGAGAGAGAGAGAGAACGGTTTACAACGATAGTAGCTAGGAAGGTCAACCTAATGAAATGGTAGGGGAGAGAGAGAGAGAGAGAACGGTTTACAACGATAGTAGCTAGGAAGGTCAACCTGATGAAATGGTAGGGGAGAGAGAGAGAGAGAACGGTTTACAACGATAGTAGCTAGGAAGGTCAACCTAATGAAATGGTAGGGGAGAGAGAGAGAGAGAGAACGGTTTACAACGATAGTAGCTAGGAAGGTCAACCTAATGAAATGGTAGGGGAGAGAGAACGGTTTCCAAATAGGTTCTCTAGAAGGTCAACCTAATGAAACAGTAGGGGAGAGAGAACGGTTTCCAAATAGGTTCTCTAGAAGGTCAACCTAATGAAACAGTAGGGGAGAGAGAACGGTTTCCAAATAGGTTCTCTAGAAGGTAAACCCAATGAAACAGTAGGGGAGAGAGAACGGTTTCCAAATAGGTTCTCTAGAAGGTAAACCCAATGAAACAGTAGGGGAGAGAGAACGGTTTCCAAATAGGTTCTCTAGAAGGTAAACCCAATGAAACAGTAGGGGAGAGAGAACGGTTTCCAAATAGGTTCTCTAGAAGGTAAACCCAATGAAACAGTAGGGGAGAGAGAACGGTTTCCAAATAGGTTCTCTAGAAGGTAAACCCAATGAAACAGTAGGGGAGAGAGAACGGTTTCCAAATAGGTTCTCTAGAAGGTAAACCCAATGAAACAGTAGGGGGGAGAGAACGGTTTCCAAATAGGTTCTCTAGAAGGTAAACCCAATGAAACAGTAGGGGAGAGAGAACGGTTTCCAAATAGGTTCTCTAGAAGGTAAACCCAATGAAACAGTAGGGGAGAGAGAACGGTTTCCAAATAGGTTCTCTAGAAGGTAAACCCAATGAAACAGTAGGGGAGAGAGAACGGTTTCCAAATAGGTTCTCTAGAAGGTAAACCCAATGAAACAGTAGGGGAGAGAGAACGGTTTCCAAATAGGTTCTCTAGAAGGTAAACCCAATGAAACAGTAGGGGAGAGAGAACGGTTTCCAAATAGGTTCTCTAGAAGGTAAACCCAATGAAACAGTAGGGGAGAGAGAACGGTTTCCAAATAGGTTCTCTAGAAGGTAAACCCAATGAAACAGTAGGGGAGAGAGAACGGTTTCCAAATAGGTTCTCTAGAAGGTAAACCCAATGAAACAGTAGGGGAGAGAGAACGGTTTCCAAATAGGTTCTCTAGAAGGTAAACCCAATGAAACAGTAGGGGAGAGAGAACGGTTTCCAAATAGGTTCTCTAGAAGGTAAACCCAATGAAACAGTAGGGGGGAGAGAACGGTTTCCAAATAGGTTCTCTAGAAGGTAAACCCAATGAAACAGTAGGGGGGAGAGAACGGTTTCCAAATAGGTTCTCTAGAAGGTAAACCCAATGAAACAGTAGGGGAGAGAGAACGGTTTCCAAATAGGTTCTCTAGAAGGTAAACCCAATGAAACAGTAGGGGAGAGAGAACGGTTTCCAAATAGGTTCTCTAGAAGGTAAACCCAATGAAACAGTAGGGGAGAGAGAACGGTTTCCAAATAGGTTCTCTAGAAGGTAAACCCAATGAAACGGTAGGGGAGAGAGAACGGTTTCCAAATAGGTTCTCTAGAAGGTAAACCCAATGAAACAGTAGGGGAGAGAGAACGGTTTCCAAATAGGTTCTCTAGAAGGTAAACCCAATGAAACAGTAGGGGAGAGAGAACGGTTTCCAAATAGGTTCTCTAGAAGGTAAACCCAATGAAACAGTAGGGGAGAGAGAACGGTTTCCAAATAGGTTCTCTAGAAGGTAAACCTAATGAAACAGTAGGGGAGAGAGAACGGTTTCCAAATAGGTTCTCTAGAAGGTAAACCCAATGAAACAGTAGGGGAGAGAGAACGGTTTCCAAATAGGTTCTCTAGAAGGTAAACCCAATGAAACAGTAGGGGGGAGAGAACGGTTTCCAAATAGGTTCTCTAGAAGGTAAACCCAATGAAACAGTAGGGGAGAGAGAACGGTTTCCAAATAGGTTCTCTAGAAGGTAAACCCAATGAAACAGTAGGGGAGAGAGAACGGTTTCCAAATAGGTTCTCTAGAAGGTAAACCCAATGAAACAGTAGGGGAGAGAGAACGGTTTCCAAATAGGTTCTCTAGAAGGTAAACCCAATGAAACAGTAGGGGAGAGAGAACGGTTTCCAAATAGGTTCTCTAGAAGGTAAACCCAATGAAACAGTAGGGGAGAGAGAACGGTTTCCAAATAGGTTCTCTAGAAGGTAAACCTAATGAAACAGTAGGGGAGAGAGAACGGTTTCCAAATAGGTTCTCTAGAAGGTAAACCCAATGAAACAGTAGGGGAGAGAGAACGGTTTCCAAATAGGTTCTCTAGAAGGTAAACCCAATGAAACAGTAGGGGGGAGAGAACGGTTTCCAAATAGGTTCTCTAGAAGGTAAACCCAATGAAACAGTAGGGGGGAGAGAACGGTTTCCAAATAGGTTCTCTAGAAGGTAAACCCAATGAAACAGTAGGGGAGAGAGAACGGTTTCCAAATAGGTTCTCTAGAAGGTAAACCCAATGAAACAGTAGGGGGGAGAGAACGGTTTCCAAATAGGTTCTCTAGAAGGTAAACCCAATGAAACAGTAGGGGGGAGAGAACGGTTTCCAAATAGGTTCTCTAGAAGGTAAACCCAATGAAACAGTAGGGGAGAGAGAACGGTTTCCAAATAGGTTCTCTAGAAGGTAAACCCAATGAAACAGTAGGGGAGAGAGAACGGTTTCCAAATAGGTTCTCTAGAAGGTAAACCCAATGAAACAGTAGGGGAGAGAGAACGGTTTCCAAATAGGTTCTCTAGAAGGTAAACCCAATGAAACAGTAGGGGAGAGAGAACGGTTTCCAAATAGGTTCTCTAGAAGGTAAACCCAATGAAACAGTAGGGGAGAGAGAACGGTTTCCAAATAGGTTCTCTAGAAGGTAAACCTAATGAAACAGTAGGGGAGAGAGAACGGTTTCCAAATAGGTTCTCTAGAAGGTAAACCCAATGAAACAGTAGGGGAGAGAGAACGGTTTCCAAATAGGTTCTCTAGAAGGTAAACCCAATGAAACAGTAGGGGGGAGAGAACGGTTTCCAAATAGGTTCTCTAGAAGGTAAACCCAATGAAACAGTAGGGGAGAGAGAACGGTTTCCAAATAGGTTCTCTAGAAGGTAAACCCAATGAAACAGTAGGGGAGAGAGAACGGTTTCCAAATAGGTTCTCTAGAAGGTAAACCCAATGAAACAGTAGGGGAGAGAGAACGGTTTCCAAATAGGTTCTCTAGAAGGTAAACCCAATGAAACAGTAGGGGAGAGAGAACGGTTTCCAAATAGGTTCTCTAGAAGGTAAACCCAATGAAACAGTAGGGGAGAGAGAACGGTTTCCAAATAGGTTCTCTAGAAGGTAAACCTAATGAAACAGTAGGGGAGAGAGAACGGTTTCCAAATAGGTTCTCTAGAAGGTAAACCCAATGAAACAGTAGGGGAGAGAGAACGGTTTCCAAATAGGTTCTCTAGAAGGTAAACCCAATGAAACAGTAGGGGGGAGAGAACGGTTTCCAAATAGGTTCTCTAGAAGGTAAACCCAATGAAACAGTAGGGGGGAGAGAACGGTTTCCAAATAGGTTCTCTAGAAGGTAAACCCAATGAAACAGTAGGGGAGAGAGAACGGTTTCCAAATAGGTTCTCTAGAAGGTAAACCCAATGAAACAGTAGGGGAGAGAGAACGGTTTCCAAATAGGTTCTCTAGAAGGTAAACCCAATGAAACAGTAGGGGGGGGAGAACGGTTTCCAAATAGGTTCTCTAGAAGGTAAACCCAATGAAACAGTAGGGGAGAGAGAACGGTTTCCAAATAGGTTCTCTAGAAGGTAAACCCAATGAAACAGTAGGGGAGAGAGAACGGTTTCCAAATAGGTTCTCTAGAAGGTAAACCTAATGAAACAGTAGGGGAGAGAGAACGGTTTCCAAATAGGTTCTCTAGAAGGTAAACCCAATGAAACAGTAGGGGGGGGAGAACGGTTTCCAAATAGGTTCTCTAGAAGGTAAACCTAATGAAACAGTAGGGGGGAGAGAACGGTTTCCAAATAGGTTCTCTAGAAGGTAAACCCAATGAAACAGTAGGGGAGAGAGAACGGTTTCCAAATAGGTTCTCTAGAAGGTAAACCCAATGAAACAGTAGGGGGGGGAGAACGGTTTCCAAATAGGTTCTCTAGAAGGTAAACCTAATGAAACAGTAGGGGAGAGAGAACGGTTTCCAAATAGGTTCTCTAGAAGGTAAACCCAATGAAACAGTAGGGGAGAGAGAACGGTTTCCAAATAGGTTCTCTAGAAGGTAAACCCAATGAAACAGTAGGGGAGAGAGAACGGTTTCCAAATAGGTTCTCTAGAAGGTAAACCCAATGAAACAGTAGGGGAGAGAGAACGGTTTCCAAATAGGTTCTCTAGAAGGTAAACCCAATGAAACAGTAGGGGAGAGAGAACGGTTTCCAAATAGGTTCTCTAGAAGGTAAACCCAATGAAACAGTAGGGGAGAGAGAACGGTTTCCAAATAGGTTCTCTAGAAGGTAAACCCAATGAAACAGTAGGGGGGGGAGAACGGTTTCCAAATAGGTTCTCTAGAAGGTAAACCCAATGAAACAGTAGGGGAGAGAGAACGGTTTCCAAATAGGTTCTCTAGAAGGTAAACCCAATGAAACAGTAGGGGAGAGAGAACGGTTTCCAAATAGGTTCTCTAGAAGGTAAACCTAATGAAACAGTAGGGGAGAGAGAACGGTTTCCAAATAGGTTCTCTAGAAGGTAAACCCAATGAAACAGTAGGGGAGAGAGAACGGTTTCCAAATAGGTTCTCTAGAAGGTAAACCCAATGAAACAGTAGGGGAGAGAGAACGGTTTCCAAATAGGTTCTCTAGAAGGTAAACCCAATGAAACAGTAGGGGAGAGAGAACGGTTTCCAAATAGGTTCTCTAGAAGGTCAACCTAATGAAACAGTAGGGGAGAGAGAACGGTTTCCAAATAGGTTCTCTAGAAGGTAAACCCAATGAAACAGTAGGGGAGAGAGAACGGTTTCCAAATAGGTTCTCTAGAAGGTAAACCCAATGAAACAGTAGGGGGGGGGAGAACGGTTTCCAAATAGGTTCTCTAGAAGGTAAACCCAATGAAACAGTAGGGGAGAGAGAACGGTTTCCAAATAGGTTCTCTAGAAGGTAAACCCAATGAAACAGTAGGGGAGAGAGAACGGTTTCCAAATAGGTTCTCTAGAAGGTAAACCCAATGAAACAGTAGGGGGGGGGAGAACGGTTTCCAAATAGGTTCTCTAGAAGGTAAACCCAATGAAACAGTAGGGGAGAGAGAACGGTTTCCAAATAGGTTCTCTAGAAGGTAAACCCAATGAAACAGTAGGGGAGAGAGAACGGTTTCCAAATAGGTTCTCTAGAAGGTAAACCCAATGAAACAGTAGGGGAGAGAGAACGGTTTCCAAATAGGTTCTCTAGAAGGTAAACCTAATGAAACAGTAGGGGAGAGAGAACGGTTTCCAAATAGGTTCTCTAGAAGGTAAACCTAATGAAACAGTAGGGGGGGAGATAGGCTATATAAAGAGTAGTAGAGTAGTTTTATATTGAATAATTTAGCTGTGTCAAGAAGCTGTTATTGATTGAGCTTTTAGGAGCCATATGAAAATGCTATGGTCAATCCCCTCATCTCTCCTGACCCCCTTCTCCTGACCAGAGGCAGCCAGCCCCTCTCCAACTGGAGATATAATCACTAGCCCCACACACACACCTCCATTTTGATTCTATCCCTTCATCCTCCCATCCCAGAGAGAGAGAGAGAGAGAGAGAGAGAGAGATTCCTGCTGTCTACACCTCTTGTTTCCATAGCAGCATTAAGTGAATCCGTAAGGAGGTCGTTCGTTCTCTCTCTCTCTCTGATGGGAAAACAAAAAGCTACTGTCTGTCTAATCAGGAAGGGGTTTTTACTGCTTGTGTTTGTTGTCGATAGTGCTGCGAGTTGACTCCTCCAGGGCGGAAGCGGTGTGTTATCTCAACCCTGCTGCCGTTCTTGTATTTCTCTTCCTTATTCATGGCTCAGCCCCGTGTGAATCGTCAATCTAAACCCTCTCCTCAGAGACGCCGTGTCAGACAGAGGCAGCTATCTAGAGGAGGACGTAATGTCTGTCTTTAAAAATGCACCAGCCCGGCAAACTGATACGGGGGGGGGGGGGGGGGGGGGGGGGGGGGGGGGGGGGGGGGGGGGGGGGGCTCTTCTCCTCCGCGGTGCGTTTGGGGAAATGTCTGTTTAGAACCAGCTGCTGTGTGTGATGTGGTCTGTCGATGTGCCCTTGAGCAAGGCACTTAATCCTAATTGCTCCTGTAAGGCGCCCTGGGAGAAGAGCGTCTGACTAAATTGTAGATGTGATGTGAAGTGTGGGGGGGGGGGGCTGAGCAGACTCCTGCACTTGGTTAATAACCTAATGTCATTATAAAGACTGGCATAAATGCTGCCTCCTTCAGTGCTATTTCAAGTGTGTGTAGCTGGGAGGAGGAGCTTCATACCACACCTCATTGAGGAACGTTAATCAAAATGGCCGTTGTAGGGAGGCAGTCTATGGTAGAAACGGCTGTAAAAGGCTTTCTGCCTGGACACTTAGTCACTCACAGCGATGATGTCATTCAAAGCTGAGGGGTTTATCTGTCAAACACAGAGCACCTTAATCTAGGCAGAATTACTTTGTCAGATTGAAAATGATTCCACGTAGGCTATTAGTCGGTAGTGAAAACACTGGCTCAGCTCCGTTAATAACCGTTTCTCCCTCTCGCTTTCTCCCTCTCGCTTTCTCCCTCTCGCTTTCTCCCTCTCGCTTTCTCCCTCTCGCTTTCTCCCCCTCGCTTTCTCCCTCTCGCTTTCTCCCTCTCGCTTTCTCCCTCTCGCTTTCTCCCTCTCGCTTTCTCCCTCTTGCTTTCTCCCTCTCGCTTTCTCCCTCTCGCTTTCTCCCTCTCGCTTTCTCCCTCTCGCTTTCTCTCGTTTAATATCTCTGGTCTAAAACTTATTTAATGCTGTCCCCTTTTAGATGTAATGTTGTTGTTTTTACTCAAAATCCTTCTGACAGGACAAGGACAGACGAGGCAGGGTTCTCTGTCTCTCTGTCGCTCTGTCTCGCTCTCTCTGTCTCACACTGAGAAGACCACAATCACACACACACTGAGAAGACCACAATCACACACACACTGAGAAGACCACAATCACACACACACTGAGAAGACCACAGAATCACACACACACACTTAGGGGACCACAGAATCACACACACACACTGAGGGGACCACATAATCACACACACACACTTAGGGGACCACAGAATCACACACACACACTGAGGGGACCACATAATCACACACACACACTGAGGGGACCACATAATCACACACACACACTGAGAAGACCACAGAATCTCACACACACACACACACACACACACACACACACACACACACACACACACACTTAGGGGACCTCAGAATCTCACACACACACACTGAGAAGACCACAGAATCACACACACTTAGGGGACTACAGAATCTCACACACACACACACACACACACACACTTAGGGGACCACAGAATCTCTCACACACACACTTAGGGGACCACAGAATCTCTCACACACACACACACACACTTAGGGGACCACAGAATCTCTCTCACACACACACACACTTAGGGGACCACAGAATCACACACACACACACACACACACACACTTAGGGGACCACAGAATCACACACACACACTTAGGGGACCACAGAATCACACACACACACTTAGGGGACCACAGAATCACACACACACACTTAGGGGACCTCAGAATCACACACACACAATAAGCACCCCCCCCCCCCCTTCTCTGTATGGATCAGTGAGTAACACAATCAGTTTATACTGGTGACCAGAGGAGGTTTTTACTCCTACAGCCATTAGCTTTCAACATGGATGCAACCTTCAGAGTAGATCCTGTCCTCTGTCAGAGCCCTCCATCTAACGGTCTTGATGGTGCTCTATGGAGATGCCCCTATAGACGTCATTCTACAGGGCTGCTCATAGAAAACCCCTGAACTCCTCTCCGTTGGCGTGCAATATTTCTGCACATATTTTTTCAGCTTTATCAAACATTTTTTTTATTTAAGTACTTTGAGTGGTTTCCTTTTGAAGGGTGAGGGAGGGACTATCACAACCGGCTGTCCCATAGACTGTAGGGCGATGGTGTGTTTCAATAGGATCGTAGGACGATGTTGGGTTTCAATGGGATCGTAGGACGATGTTGGGTTTCAATAGGATCGTAGGACGATGTTGGGTTTCAATGGGATCGTAGGACGATGTTGGGTTTCAATAGGATCGTAGGGTGGGTTTCAATAGGATCGTAGGGTGGGTTTCAATAGGATCGTAGGACGATGGTGTGTTTCAATAGAATCGTAGGACGATGGTGTGTTTCAATAGAATCGTAGGACGATGGTGTGTTTCAATAGAATCGTAGGACGATGGTGTGTTTCAATAGAATCGTAGGACGATGGTGGGTTTCAATAGGATCGTAGGACGATGTTGGGTTTCAATAGGATCGTAGGACGATGTTGGGTTTCAATAGGATCGTAGGGTGGGTTTCAATAGGATCGTAGGGTGGGTTTCAATAGGATCGTAGGACGATGGTGGGTTTCAACAGAATCGTAGGACGATGGTGGGTTTCAATAGAATCGTAGGACGATGGTGGGTTTCAATAGAATCGTAGGAAGATGGTGTGTTTCAATAGAATCGTAGGACGATGGTGGGTTTCAATAGAATCGTAGGACGATGGTGGGTTTCAATAGAATCGTAGGAAGATGGTGTGTTTCAATAGAATCGTAGGACGATGGTGGGTTTCAATAGAATCGTAGGGTGTGTTTCAATAGGATCGTAGGACGATGGTGGGTTTCAATAGAATCGTAGGACGATGGTGGGTTTCAATAGAATCGTAGGACGATGGTGGGTTTCAATAGGATCGTAGGACGATGGTGTGTTTCAATAGAATCGTAGGACGATGGTGGGTTTCAATAGAATCGTAGGGTGTGTTTCAATAGGATCGTAGGACGATTGTGGGTTTCAATAGGATCGTAGGACGATGGTGGGTTTCAATAGGGATCGTAGGACGATGGTGTGTTTCAATAGAATCGTAGGGTGTGTTTCAATAGGATCGTAGGACGATGGTGTGTTTCAATAGAATCGTAGGATGGGTTTCAATAGGATCGTAGGACGATGGTGTGTTTCAATAGAATCGTAGGATGGGTTTCAATAGGATCGTAGGACTATGGTGTGTTTCAATAGGATCGTAGGACGATGGTGTGTTTTAATAGAATCGTAGGGCGGGTTTCGATAGGATCGTAGGACGATGGTGTGTTTCAATAGAATCGTAGGATGGGTTTCAATAGGATCGTAGGACTATGGTGTGTTTGACAGCAGGAGAATAGCCAAGGGGCGGTATTCACATTATATTGGTGCCATCTGTGTCCCAGCTTGACAGACACAGATCCCATTGTTTCACCGTCGCTCTTCAACTGGAGTGATGTATACTGTCTACATTCAGCCTCCCTGTGTGTGTGTGTGTGGTGTGGTGTGTGTGTGGGTGGGTGCACACTTTAAGGGAAATAATTGAATATAACCGTTCTCTTCACTGTTGGTGTAATGGGCTAGTATAATATATTAAAAGTAAAATAAACACCTCATCCCTTTAAGTGTTTGAATAATAGTCTAGTTATATTATCAGACCACCTCATCCCTTTAACAGTGTTTTAATAATAGTCTAGTTATATTATCAGACCACCTCATCCCTTTAACAGTGTTTGAATAATAGTCTAGTTATATTATCAGACCACCTCATCCCTTTAACAGTGTTTGAATAATAGTCTAGTTATATTATCAGACCACCTCATCCCTTTAACAGTGTTTTAATAATAGTCTAGTTATATTATCAGACCACCTCATCCCTTTAACAGTGTTTTAATAATAGTCTAGTTATATTATCAGACCACCTCATCCCTTTAACAGTGTTTGAATAATAGTCTAGTTATATTATCAGACCACCTCATCCCTTTAACAGTGTTTGAATAATAGTCTAGTTATATTATCAGACCACCTCATCCCTTTAACAGTGTTTTAATAATAGTCTAGTTATATTATCAGACCACCTCATCCCTTTAACAGTGTTTTAATAATAGTCTAGTTATATTATCAGACCACCTCATCCCTTTAAGTGTTTTAATAATAGTCTAGTTATATTATCAGACCACCTCATCCCTTTAACAGTGTTTGAATAATAGTCTAGTTATATTATCAGACCACCTCATCCCTTTAACAGTGTTTGAATAATAGTCTAGTTATATTATCAGACCACCTCATCCCTTTAACAGTGTTTTAATAATAGTCTAGTTATATTATCAGACCACCTCATCCCTTTAACAGTGTTTGAATAATAGTCTAGTTATATTATCAGACCACCTCATCCCTTTAACAGTGTTTGAATAATAGTCTAGTTATATTATCAGACCACCTCATCCCTTTAACAGTGTTTGAATAATAGTCTAGTTATATTATCAGACCACCTCATCCCTTTAACAGTGTTTGAATAATAGTCTAGTTATATTATCAGACCACCTCATCCCTTTAACAGTGTTTAAATAATAGTCTAGTTATATTATCAGACCACCTCATCCCTTTAACAGTGTTTGAATAATAGTCTAGTTATATTATCAGACCACCTCATCCCTTTAACAGTGTTTGAATAATAGTCTAGTTATATTATCAGACCACCTCATCCCTTTAAGTGTTTGAATAATAGTCTAGTTATATTATCAGACCACCTCATCCCTTTAACAGTGTTTGAATAATAGTCTCGTTATATTATCAGACCACCTCATCCCTTTAACAGTGTTTGAATAATAGTCTAGTTATATTATCAGACCACCTCATCCCTTTAACAGTGTTTGAATAATAGTCTAGTTATATTATCAGACCACCTCATCCCTTTAACAGTGTTTGAATAATAGTCTAGTTATATTATCAGACAACCTCATCCCTTTAACAGTGTTTGAATAATAGTCTAGTTATATTATCAGACCACCTCATCCCTTTAACAGTGTTTGAATAATAGTCTAGTTATATTATCAGACCACCTCATCCCTTTAACAGTGTTTGAATAATAAGTCTAGTTATATTATCAGACCACCTCATCCCTTTAAGCTTGTTGGGTAGCAGCCGGTTAGTCCTTCCAGATAATTGTATTGCACAGGACGGCGTCTAATTAAATGTCCTTCTGAGTGGTGTGTTGTGTGTAGAGCTGGGATGATTACCTGTCCTTCTGAGTGGTGTGTCGTGTGTAGAGCTGGGATGATTACCTGTCCTTCTGAGTGGTGTGTTGTGTGTAGAGCTGGGATGATTACCTGTCCTTCTGAGTGGTGTGTTGTGTGTAGAGCTGGGATGATTACCTGTCCTGAGTGGTGTGTTGTGTGTAGAGCTGGGATGATTACCTGTCCTTCTGAGTGGTGTGTTGTGTGTAGAGCTGGGATGATTACCTGTCCTTCTGAGTGGTGTGTCGTGTGTAGAGCTGGGATGATTACCTGTCCTTCTGAGTGGTGTGTTGTGTGTAGAGCTGGGATGATTACCTGTCCTTCTGAGTGGTGTGTTGTGTGTAGAGCTGGGATGATTACCTGTCCTTCTGAGTGGTGTGTTGTGTGTAGAGCTGGGGTGATTACCTGTCCTTCTGAGTGGTGTGTTGTGTGTAGAGCTGGGATGATTACCTGTCCTTCTGAGTGGTGTGTTGTGTGTAGAGCTGGGATGATTACCTGTCCTTCTGAGTGGTGTGTTGTGTGTAGAGCTGGGATGATTACATGTCCTTCTGAGTGGTGTGTTGTGTGTAGAGCTGGGATGATTACCTGTCCTTCTGAGTGGTGTGTCGTGTGTAGAGCTGGGATGATTACCTGTCCTTCTGAGTGGTGTGTTGTGTGTAGAGCTGGGATGATTACCTGTCCTTCTGAGTGGTGTGTTGTGTGTAGAGCTGGGATGATTACCTGTCCTTCTGAGTGGTGTGTTGTGTGTAGAGCTGGGGTGATTACCTGTCCTTCTGAGTGGTGTGTTGTGTGTAGAGCTGGGATGATTACCTGTCCTTCTGAGGGGTGTGTTGTGTGTAGAGCTGGGATGATTACCTGTCCTTCTGAGTGGTGTGTTGTGTGTAGAGCTGGGATGATTACATGTCCTTCTGAGTGGTGTGTTGTGTGTAGAGCTGGGATGATTACCTTATAACCATTTAACCAATGGTTGTGGATGGAGACAGTCAAGAAAATAACAGAACTGTTTAAATCCCTCATGCTGTCTTTGTAAAAAAAAAAATATATTAATATATATATACACTACTGTTCAGAAGTTTAGGGTCACTTAGAAATGCCCTTGTTTTTTAAAAGAAAAACACCTTTTTTGTGTCCATTAAAATAACATCAAATTGATCAGAAATGCAGTGTAGACATTGTTAATGTTGTAAATGACTATTGGAGCTGGAAACGGCTGATTTTTTTTTTATGGAATATCTACATAGGAGTACAGAGGGCCATTATCAGGAACCATCTGTGTTCCAATGGCACGTTGTGTTAGCTAATCCAAGTTTATCATTTTAAAAGGCTAATTGATTCATTAGAAAACCATTTTGCAATTATGTTAGCACAGCTGAAAACTGTTGTCCTGATTTAAAGAAGCAATAAAACTGGTCGTCTTTAGAAGTTGAAGTGAAGTTGAGTATCTGGAGCATCAGCATTTGTGGGTTTGATTATAAGCTCAAAATGACCAGAAACAATGTACTTACTTCTGAAACTCGTCAGTCTATTCTTGTTCTGATAAATTAAGGTTATTCCATGCGAGTAATTGCCAAGAAACTGACGATCTCGTACAATGCTGTGTACTACTCCCTTCACAGAACAGCGCGATCTGTCTCTAACCAGAATGGAAAGAGGAGTGGGAGGCCCCGGTGCACAACTGAGCCAGAGGACAAGTACATTAGAGTGTCTAGTTTGAGAAACAGATGCCTCACAAGTCCTCAACAGGCAGCTTCATTAAATAGTACCTGCAAAACACCAGTCTCAACGTCAACAGTGAAGAGGCGACTCCGGGATGCTGGCCTTCTAGGCAGAGTTCATCTGTCCCGTGTCTGTGTTCTTTTGCCCATCTTAATATTTTATTTTTATTGGCCAGTCTGAGATATGGTTTTGTCTTTGCAGCTCTGCCTAGAAGGCCAGCATCCCAGAGTCGCTTCTACACTGTAATCACTCCATGGGGGGGGGGGGGGGGGGGGGCTTTATGGGAGGGTGGCCAGACCAGAAGCCACCCCTAAGAAAAAGGCACATGACAGCACACCTGGAGTTGGCAAAAAGACACGTGAAAGACTGAGATCATAAGGCAAAAGATTCTGTGGTCTGTTGAGGGGGAGGGTGGGAATAAGAGGGAGAGAGGGAATGAGAGGAGGGGAGGGAATGAGAGGAGGGGAGGGAATGAGAGGAGGAGGGGAGGGGAGAATGAGTGAAGGACAGAGACTGGGGTGGCCAATATGGGCAAATGAGTTTGTCCACGGAGGGATGGGGGAGGTGGTGACGAGCTCAACGTCACTCACACAGCGCACACTCAGGAAGGGTGGTGGGGGGGGGGCAGAAGGGATAGAAAGTGAGGCATGGCTAAAAGAGAGAGCAGGAAACAAGGCGTAGAGGCAGATGGATGAGAGGAAAGAGATAATAGATGTGAGTAAAAGGAAGTGTTTGTGAGGGTGTGCAGTAGCCTGGTGGGCAAGATATTGCCGGGGATTGATTTCATGCTGTTTTGTCTTGACTGCTAAACCCTGCTGCTCAAATCCCCTCTCTCTCTCCCTCTTTATCCTCTTGTGTGTGTCTGTCTCTCAGCAGACAGACAATGTCTCAGGGCTGTGTATATATCAACAGCCCCACTCTGAGACCCCCCCCACCAACCTCCCCGTTGCCTCTAGTTTATCTCATGAAATATAGATAGTCAACCATATAGCTTCTGTATGGCGTAGCCGGAAACCTTTCCTGAAATGCATGTTGCCTTCCCGGAGTAGGCTGGTTCTAAGGGAGGTTATAGTCAGGAGTAGGCTGGTTCTAAGGGAGGTTATAGTCAGGAGTAGGCTGGTTCTAATGGAGGTTATAGTCAGGAGTAGGCTGGTTCTAAGGGAGGTTATAGTCAGGAGTAGGCTGGTTCTAAGGGAGGTTATAGTCAGGAGTAGGCTGGTTCTAAGGGAGGTTATAGTCAGGAGTAGGCTGGTTCTAAGGGAGGTTATAGTCAGGAGTAGGCTGGTTCTAATGGAGGTTTTAGTCAGGAGTAGGCTGGTTCTAATGGAGGTTTTTGTCAGGAGTAGGCTGGTTCTAATGGAGGTTTTTGTCAGGGGTAGGCTGGTTCTAATGGAGGTTTTAGTCAGGAGTAGGCTGGTTCTAATGGAGGTTTTAGTCAGGAGTAGGCTGGTTCTAATGGAGTTTTTAGTCAGGAGTAGGCTGGTTCTAATGGAGGTTTTTGTCAGGAGTAGGCTGGTTCTAATGGAGGTTTTTGTCAGGGGTAGGCTGGTTCTAATGGAGGTTTTAGTCAGGAGTAGGCTGGTTCTAATGGAGGTTTTTGTCGGGTAGGCTGGTTCTAATGGAGTTTTTAGTCAGGAGTAGGCTGGTTCTAATGGAGGTTTTTGTCAGGAGTAGGCTGGTTCTAATGGAGTTTTTAGTCAGGAGTAGGCTGGTTCTAATGGAGGTTTTTGTCAGGAGTAGGCTGGTTCTAATGGAGGTTTTTGTCAGGAGTAGGCTGGTTCTAATGGAGGTTTTAGTCAGGAGTAGGCTGGTTCTAATGGAGTTTTTAGTCAGGAGTAGGCTGGTTCTAATGGAGGTTTTTGTCAGGAGTAGGCTGGTTCTAATGGAGGTTTTTGTCAGGGGTAGGCTGGTTCTAATGGAGGTTTTAGTCAGGAGTAGGCTGGTTCTAATAGAGGTTTTTGTCGGGTAGGCTGGTTCTAATGGAGTTTTTAGTCAGGAGTAGGCTGGTTCTAATGGAGGTTTTTGTCAGGAGTAGGCTGGTTCTAATGGAGTTTTTAGTCAGGAGTAGGCTGGTTCTAATGGAGGTTTTTGTCAGGAGTAGGCTGGTTCTAATGGAGGTTTTTGTCAGGGGTAGGCTGGTTCTAATGGAGGTTTTAGTCAGGAGTAGGCTGGTTCTAATGGAGGTTTTAGTCAGGAGTAGGCTGGTTCTAATGGAGTTTTTAGTCAGGAGTAGGCTGGTTCTAATGGAGGTTTTTGTCAGGAGTAGGCTGGTTCTAATGGAGGTTTTTGTCAGGGGTAGGCTGGTTCTAATGGAGGTTTTAGTCAGGAGTAGGCTGGTTCTAATGGAGGTTTTTGTCGGGTAGGCTGGTTCTAATGGAGTTTTTAGTCAGGAGTAGGCTGGTTCTAATGGAGGTTTTTGTCAGGAGTAGGCTGGTTCTAATGGAGTTTTTAGTCAGGAGTAGGCTGGTTCTAATGGAGGTTTTTGTCAGGAGTAGGCTGGTTCTAATGGAGGTTTTTGTCAGGAGTAGGCTGGTTCTAATGGAGGTTTTAGTCAGGAGTAGGCTGGTTCTAATGGAGGTTTTTGTCAGCAGTAGGCTGGTTCTAATGGAGGTTTTGTCAGGAGTAGGGGCTGGGTCCCTGTGCTAGCGGCTGGGTCCCTGTGCTAGCGGCTGGGTCCCTGTGCTAGCGGCTGGGTCCCTGTGCTAGCGGCTGGGTCCCTGTGCTAGCGGCTGGATCCCTGTGCTAGCGGCTGGGTCCCTGTGCTAGCGGCTGGGTCCCTGTGCTAGCGGCTGGGTCCCTGTGCTAGCGGCTGGGTCCCTGTGCTAGGGGCTGGGTCCCTGTGCTAGGGGCTGGGTCCCTGTGCTAGGGGCTGGGTCCCTGTGCTAGGGGCTGGGTCCCTGTGCTAGGGGCTGGGTCCCTGTGCTAGGGGCTGGGTCCCTGTGCTAGGAGCTGGGTCCCTGTGCTAGGGGCTGGGTCCCTGTGCTAGGGGCTGGGTCCCTGTGCTAGGGGCTGGGTCCCTGTGCTAGCGGCTGGGTCCCTGTGCTAGCGGCTGGGTCCCTGTGCTAGCGGCTGGGTCCTTGTGCTAGGGGCTGGATCCCCGTGCTAGGGGCTGGGTCCCCGTGCTAGCGGCTGGGTCCCCGTGCTAGCGGCTGGGTCCCCGTGCTAGCGGCTGGGTCCCCGTGCTAGCGGCTGGGTCCCCGTGCTAGGGGCTGGGTCCCCGTGCTAGCGGCTGGGTCCCCGTGCTAGCGGTTGTGTCCTCGTGCTAGGGGTTGGGTCCCCGTGCTAGGGGCCGGGTCCCCGTGCTAGGGGCCGGGTCCCCGTGCTATGGGCAGGGTCCCCGTGCTAGGGGCCGGGTCCCCGTGCTAGCGGCCGGGTCCCCGTGCTAGCGGCCGGGTCCCCGTGCTAGCGGCCGGGTCCCCGTGCTAGCGGCCGGGTCCCCGTGCTAGCGGCCGGGTCCCCGTGCTAGCGGCCGGGTCCCCGTACTGTCTTGTGTTGTGTGAGAGAAGAGATTTATGGCAGCATTCAGCTCTTCAACAGGTAATTGGATTCACAGGCCATTAGATAAAGTACCCCAGTGACGACTTTACGGCCTAAACAGTGTGTGTGTGTGATATTGATGAGGTTGTTTGGTTGAGGACCGATGCAATTTCCTCCCCTGTACTGCAGAGGTTAAGAGAGGGGGGGTGTGGTGGGGGGGGGGGGTCCATCTATGACCAGCTCAATAATCAGTGTGGCAACAAGCAAAACAGGTCTGCGGGATGAGAGGATGACTGGATGGATGAGAGGATGACTGGATGGATGAGAGGATGACTGGAGGGATGAAAGGATGACTGGATGGGAGGATGATGGGAGGGATGAGAGGATGACTGGAGGGATGGGAGGATGTCGGGTGGGAGGGGAGGATGAAGGGAGGGAGGGGAGGATGACTGGATGGATGAGAGGATGACTGGAAGGATGGGAGGATGACTGGAGGGATGGGTGGATGACTGGAGGGATGAGAGGATGACTGGAGGGATGAGAGGATGACTGGAGGGATGGGAGGATGACTGGAGGGATGGGAGGATGACTGGAGGGATGGGAGGATGCCTGGAGGGATGGGAGGATGCCTGGGGGGATGGGAGGATGCCTGGGGGGATGGGAGGATAACTGGAGGGATGGGAGGATGACTGGAGGGATGGGAGGATGACTGGAGGGATGGGAGGATGCCTGGGGGGATGGGAGGATGCCTGGAGGGATGCCTGGAGGGATGGGTGGATGACTAGAGGGATGCCTGGAGGGATGGGAGGATGCCTGGGGGGATGGGAGGATGCCTGGGGGGATGGGAGGATGACTGGAGGGATGGGAGGATGACTGGAGGGATGGGAGGATGCCTGGAGGGATGGGAGGGATGGGAGGATGCCTGGAGGGATGAGAGGATGACTGGATGGATGGGAGGATGACTGGATGGATGGGAGGATGACTGGGGGATGAGAGGATGACTGGAGGGAGGGGTTAGAGGATGACTGGAGGGATGAGAGGATGACTGGAGGGATGGGTGGATGACTGGAGGGATGACTGGAGGGATGAGGGGATGACTGGAGGGATGAGGGGGTGACTGGAGGGATGGGTGGATGACTGGAGGGATGAGAGGATGACTGGAGGGATGGGAGGATGACTGGATGGATGAGAGGATGACTGGATGGATGAGAGGATGACTGGAGGGATGAGAGGATGACTGGAGGGATGAAAGGATGACTGGAGGGATGGGAGGATGACTGGAGGGAGGGATGAGAGGATGACTGGAGGGAGGGATGAGAGGATGACTGGAGGGATGAGAGGATGACTAGAGGGATGGGAGGATGCCTGGAGGGATGGGAGGATGCCTGGAGGGATGGGAGGATGCCTAGGGGGATGGGAGGATGGGAGGATGACTGGAGGGATGGGAGGATGCCTGGGGGGATGGGAGGATGACTGGAGGGATGGGAGGATGCCTGGAGGGATGGGAGGATGCCTGGAGGGATGGGAGGATGCCTAGGGGGATGGGAGGATGCCTGGGGGGATGGGAGGATGCCTGGGGGGATGGGAGGATGACTGGAGGGATGGGAGGATGCCTGGAGGGATGGGAGGATGCCTGGAGGGATGGGAGGATGCCTGGAGGGATGGGAGGATGCCTGGAGGGATGGGAGGACGACTGGATGGATGGGTGGATGAGGGGATGACTGGAGGGAGGGGTTAGAGGATGACTGGAGTGATGAGAGGATGACTGGAGGGATGGGTGGATGAGGGGATGACTGGAGGGATGAGGGGGTGACTGGAGGGATGGGTGGATGACTGGAGGGATGAGAGGATGACTGGGGGATGAGAGGATGACTGGAGGGAGGGGTTAGAGGATGACTGGAGGGATGAGAGGATGACTGGAGGGATGGGTGGATGAGGGGATGACTGGAGGGATGAGGGGGTGACTGGAGGGATGGGTGGATGACTGGAGGGATGAGAGGATGACTGGGGGATGAGAGGATGACTGGAGGGAGGGGTTAGAGGATGACTGGAGGGATGAGAGGATGACTGGAGGGATGGGTGGATGACTGGAGGGATGGGTGGATGACTGGAGGGATGAGGGGGTGACTGGAGGGATGGGTGGATGACTGGAGGGATGAGAGGATGACTGGAGGGATGGGAGGATGACTGGATGGATGAGAGGATGACTGGATGCATGAGAGGATGACTGTAGGGATGAGAGGATGACTGGAGGGATGAAAGGATGACTGGAGGGATGGGAGGATGACTGGAGGGAGGGATGGGAGGATGACTGGAGGGAGGGATGAGAGGATGAGAGGAGGGAGGGATGAGAGGATGACTGGAGGGAGGGATGAGAGGATGACTGGAGGGAGGGATGAGAGGATGACTAGAGGGAGGGATGAGCAGATGACTGGAGGGAGGGATGAGAGGATGACTGGAATGGATGAGGGGATGACTGGAATGGATGAGGGGATGACTGGAGGGATGGGAGGATGATGGGAGGGATGAGAGGATGACTGGAGGGATGAGAGGATGACTGGAGGGAGGGGAGGATGACTGGAGGGAGGGGAGGATGAAGGGAGGGATGGGAGGATGACTGGAGGGAGGGGAGGATGATGGGAGGGAAAATGAAGGGATGAACTAAAGGGGATTTAAAGCTTTGATGAGCAGCTCAGTTATATCTGTGTGGCTGTGGTGACCTTTAGGTCTCGTTTTAAAACTGCTGTCTGAATTAAGGGCCAGAGATCAGAGGCAGTGTGAGACTGCAGTGACTGAGGGAGATCGTAGATAGTGATCATGTTGGACAGAAACAAACGACAGAGTCTGCATGTGTTAAAAAAACACCAAATTCACCCTATTCCCTAAATAGTGCACTACTTTTGACCAGAGCCTTATGGGAAGCCCTATGGGAAGCCCTATTGGCCCTGGTCAAAAGTAGTGAACTATACAGGGAATACAGTGCCATTTGGGACTCATTTTTCTTTCTGTTCTCCCCTGGGCAGACGTTTGTGTTGCAATTATGATACAGCATTGGGTCAGGGGTTAGCTGCTGCATGGCAAGACACACACACATATACACACACACACACACACACACACACACCACACCACACACACACCCTAGTCTGAAATAGTCGCCCAGCTCCATAATGTCTGTCGCTCTGACATGTTGTCAGTTTTCTCTCTCTCCTCTCCTCCAGCTCTCTCCTCTCCTCCAGCTCTCTCCTCTCCTCCAGCTCTCTCCTCTCCTCCTCTCCTCCAGCTCTCTCCTCTCCTCCAGCTCTCTCCTCTCCTCCAGCTCTCTCCTCTCCTCCTCTCCTCCAGCTCTCTCCTCTCTTCCAGCTCCTCCTCTCCTCCAGCTCTCTCCTCTCCTCCAGCTCTCTCCTCTCCTCCAGCTCTCTCCTCTCCTCCAGCTCTCTCCTCTCCTGGCTCAAGCACAGTGGTATTCAAAGTCGGGGGTCGCATACCCAAAAGGGTTTGAGGGGGACCTGCAGTGGTGTTGCCAAAAAAACAAGTACAGATTGAGTACAGATTATTGTATGGGACAATATACAAACATTTTTGAGAAAGATAATTTAAACAATTATTTTTCTTGAGTATATACAGTACTAGTCGAAAGTTTGGGAACACCTACTCTCCTTTAAGGGTTTCTTTATTTGTACTATTTGTTACGTTGTAGAATAACAGCGAAGACATCAAAACTGTGGAATGACACATATGGAATCATGTAGCAACCAAAAAAGTGTTAAACAAATCAAAATATAATTTTAGATTCTTCAAAGTAGCCACCCTTTGCCTTGATGACAGCTTTGCGCACTCTTGGCATTCTCTCAACCAGCTTCACGTGGAATAGTTTTCCAACAGTCTTGAAGGAGTTCCCACGTGTGCTGAGCACTTGTTGGCTGCTTTTCCCTCACTCTGCGGTCCAACTCTTCCCAAACCATCTCAACTGGGTTGAGGTCAGGTGATTGTGGAGTCCAGGCCATCTGAAGCAGCACTCCATCACTCTCCCTCTTGATCAAATAGCCAATACACAGCCTGGAGGTGTGTTGGGTCATTGTCCTGTTGAAAAACAAACGATAGTCCCACTAAGCCCAAACCAGATGGGATGGTGTATCCCTGCAGAATGCGGTGGTACCCATGCTGGGTAAGTGTGCATTGAATTGTAAATACATTACAGACAGTGTCACCAGCAAAACACCATCACCTCCATGTGTCTCACAAAGACCTGGCGGTTAGAACCAAAAAATCTCACATTTGGACTCAGACCAAAGAACAGATTTCCACTGGTCTAATGTCCATTGCTCTTGTTTCTTGTCCCAAACAAGTCTGTTCTTCTTATTGGTGTCCTTTAGTAGTGGTTTCAGCAATTGGACCATGAAGACCTGATTCACGCAGTCTCCTCTGAACGGTTGTTGTTGAGAGGTTTCTGTTACTTGAACTCTGTGAAGAATTTATTTGGGCTGCAATTTCTGAGGCTGGTACTACATAATTCCATATGTGTTATTTCATAGTTTTGATGTCTAAACTATTATTCTACAATGTAGAAAATAGTAAAACATGTAAGAAAATGAGTAGTTCTAACTTTAAGAGATTAAATTAATTTACGGTAAAACAAATTATGTAAAAACGTAAATGTAAATTTTTTAAAGGTTGTGCAGTTAAATGTGCGATGGGCCACGAGAAATTCTGGTGGGGAAAAAAATGAGGTCCCCGCTTGAATACCACTGTTCCAGCACCATAGGACTGCAGCCCCTCCTCCCCTCTAGCCGGCCCCTCCTCCCCTCTAGCCGGCCCCTCCTCCCCTCTAGCCGGCCCCTCCTCCCCTCTATCAAGAAGCTGATTAAATAGCATGATTATTACACAGATGCACCTTGTGCTGACAATAGAAGTCCAGCTGTAGGAGGTAAACCATCTTTGTGTCAGTCACCACGTGAAGTGTTCTCTTAGTATTCTCTCATCCCTCTCTACTTCTCTCCTTCCCTCATCCTCTCATCCCTCTCTACTTCTCTCCTTCCCTCATCCTCTCATCCCTCTCTACTTCTCTCCTTTCCTCATCCTCTCATTCCTCTCTGATTCAGAGGGGTTGGGTTAAATGCAGAAGACAAAGTTCAGTTGAATACATTGTTGGACAACTGACTAGGTTTCCCCCTACCTTCCTCCTCCTCTCATCCCTCTCTACCTCCCTCATCCATCTCTATCTCCTTCATCCATTTCCACCTCCTTCATCCCTCTCCACCTCCCTCATCCCTCTCCACCTCCCTCATCCATCTCTACCTCCCTCATCCATCTCCACCTCCCTCATCCCTCTCCACCTCCCTCATCCATCTCTACCTCCCTCACCCATCTCTACCTTCCTCCCTCACCCATCTCTACCTTCCTCCCTCATCCTTCTCCTCCCTCCCCTTCCCTAGTCTGCTGGGTATTGTTTGCTTGGCGTCTACATAGCCGCATGCTGATTGGTTGTGGTGAACGGGCGGAGCGGTGATAATGTATGGGCTGCCATGGTGATGATGATGATGATGAAGATGCGGGTTGTTAAGGGAAGGGTTTTATCAGTAATAACCCGCCCTGTTTTATAGCCTGAGTGTCTGTAGCTAGCTATCACACATCCTCATTTTATACATGCCGATCACACAGGGGGAGGGGTGGGGGAAAGTGATCTGATATAGTGACACTGGGAGGACAAGCACAGCCCTGATCTCTGCCCTTTACTCACACACACACTGCAGGTGAACAGTCATACCCCCTCACATCCCTGACAAAGGCAGCTGAAGCAGGTAATTGTCTACAGTAGAATCCTTTAAATTCACTCCTATCTATCAGCCCTACTGCAGGTTCACATCTATCAGCCCTACTGCAGGTTCACATCTATCAGCCCTACTGCAGGTTCACATCTATCAGCCCTACTGCAGGTTCACATCTATCAGCCCTACTGCAGGTTCACAACTATCAGCCCTACTGCAGATTCACAACTATCAGCCCCACTGCAGGTTCAAACCTCCCGTCCATCAGCCCCACTGCAGGTTCAAACCTCCCGTCCATCAGCCCCACTGCAGGTTCAAACCTCCCGTCCATCAGCCCCACTGCAGGTTCAAACCTCACCTTGTAGGTTTTCTCCAGTTGCAAGTTTATCTTAAAGCAAAACAGTAGTAGCTGTCTTTTCATTGTAAGCGTACGAGTGGCTGTTGGCCAAACAACGTTGCGCTTCTGTTGTGATGAGACGCATTCTGTTCCCCCTGATTAATACCTCCACCACAGTCTAGTGTCCGTACTAGTGGATACTGTGTGTATGTACAGTGCCTTGCGAAAGTATTCGGCCCCCTTGAACTTTGCGACCTTTTGCCACATTTCAGGCTTCAAACATAAAGATATAAAACTGTATTTTTTTGTGAAGAATCAACAACAAGTGGGACACAATCATGAAGTGGAACGACATTTATTGGATATTTCAAACTTTTTTAACAAATCATAAACTGAAAAATTGGGCGTGCAAAATTATTCAGCCCCTTTACTTTCAGTGCAGCAAACTCTCTCCAGAAGTTCAGTGAGGATCTCTGAATGATCCAATGTTGACCTAAAGCAACATCTACAATGAAATGGTTCAAAAATAAACATATCCAGGTGTTAGAATGGCCAAGTCAAAGTCCAGACCTGAATCCAATCGAGAATCTGTGGAAAGAACTGAAAACTGCTGTTCACAAATGCTCTCCATCCAACCTCACTGAGCTCGAGCTGTTTTGCAAGGAGGAATGGGAAAAAATGTCAGTCTCTCAATGTGCAAAACTGATAGAGACATACCCCAAGCGACTTACAGCTGTAATCGCAGCAAAAGGTGGCGCTACAAAGTATTAACTTAAGGGGGCTGAATAATTTTGCACGCCCAATTTTTCTGTTTTTGATTTGTTAAAAAAGTTTTAAATATCCAATAAATGTCGTTCCACTTCATGATTGTGTCCCACTTGTTGTTGATTCTTCACAAAAAAATACAGTTTTATATCTTTATGTTTGAAGCCTGAAATGTGGCAAAAGGTCGCAAAGTTCAAGGGGGCCGAATACTTTCGCAAGGCACTGTATGTATACACACACACACACACACACACACACACACACACACACACAGTATCCACTAGTACGGACACTATATATAAAATGTTAGGGCTAAATATTACAGGGATGGGTATAAAGGTATGACAGTCTGGATGTAGCCCAACACGTGATTGTGTGACATGGACTCATAAATAATCCAATCAGCTGTGACTCCACTACCTGAGTAAACTGACCAGACAGCGTGTACACAGCAAGGCCTCTCCCTCTCTCTGACGCCGCCCTGAACAGCCGCTGTTACATAGACACCACACCACGCTGGTATACACCTCTCTACAACCACACCACGCTGGTATACACCTCTCTACAACCACACCACGCTGGTATACACCTCTCCACAACCACACCACGCTGGTATACACTTCTCTACAACCACACGGTATACACCTCTCTACAACCACACCACGCTGGTATACACCTCTCTACAACCACACCACGCTGGTATACACCTCTCTACAACCACACCACGCTGGTATACACCTCTCCACAACCACACCACGCTGGTATACACCTCTCCACAACCACACCACGCTGGTATACACCTCTCTACAACCACACCACGCTGGTATACACCTCTCTACAACCACACGGTATACACCTCTCTACAACCACACCACGCTGGTATACACCTCTCCACAACCACACCACGCTGGTATACACTTCTCTACAACCACACGGTATACACCTCTCTACAACCACACCACGCTGGTATACACCTCTCTACAACCACACCACGCTGGTATACACTTCTCTACAACCACACCACGCTGGTATACACCTCTCCACAACCACACCACGCTGGTATACACCTCTCCACAACCACACCACGCTGGTATACACCTCTCTACAACCACACCACGCTGGTATACACCTCTCTACAACCACACGGTATACACCTCTCTACAACCACACCACGCTGGTATACACCTCTCTACAACCACACCACGCTGGTATACACCTCTCTACAACCACACGGTATACACCTCTCTACAACCACACCACGCTGGTATACACTACGTCCTTATCCTCCCTGACTGTGGCTAAGTACCCACTACGTCCCTATCCTCCCTGACTGTGGCTAAGTACCCACTACGTCCTTATCCTCCCTGACTGTGGCTAAGTACCCACTACATCCTTATCCTCCCTGACTGTGGCTAAGTACCCACTACGTCCTTATCCTCCCTGACTGTGGCTAAGTACCCACTACGTCCTTATCCTCCCTGACTGTAGCTAAGTACCCACTACGTCCTTATCCTCCCTGACTGTGGCTAAGTACCCACTACGTCCTCATCCTCCCTGACTGTGGCTAAGTACCCACTACGTCCTTATCCTCCCTGACTGTGGCTAAGTACCCACTACGTCCTTATCCTCCCTGACTGTGGCTAAGTACCCACTACGTCCTTATCCTCCCTGACTGTGGCTAAGTACCCACTACGTCCTTATCCTCCCTGACTGTGGCTAAGTACCCACTACGTCCTTATCCTCCCTGACTGTGGCTAAGTACCCACTACGTCCTTATCCTCCCTGACTGTGGCTAAGTACCCACTACGTCCTTATCCTCCCTGACTGTAGCTAAGTACCCACTACGTCCTTATCCTCCCTGACTGTGGCTAAGTACCCACTACGTCCTCATCCTCCCTGACTGTGGCTAAGTACCCACTACGTCCTCATCCTCCCTGACTGTGGCTAAGTACCCACTACGTCCTCATCCTCCCTGACTGTGGCTAAGTACCCACTACGTCCTCATCCTCCCTGACTGTGGCTAAGTACCCACTACGTCCTTATCCTCCCTGACTGTGGCTAAGTACCCACTATGTCCTTATCCTCCCTGACTGTGGCTAAGTACCCACTACGTCCTTATCCTCCCTGACTGTGGCTAAGTACCCACTACGTCCTTATCCTCCCTGACTGTGGCTAAGTACCCACTACGTCCTTATCCTCCCTGACTGTGGCTAAGTACCCACTACGTCCTTATCCTCCCTGACTGTGGCTAAGTACCCACTACGTCCTTATCCTCCCTGACTGTGGCTAAGTACCCACTACGTCCTTATCCTCCCTGACTGTGGCTAAGTACCCACTACGTCCTCATCCTCCTTCATCCCTCTCTTCCATTCCCCACCCAGATAGATTAGCTGATCAGAGGATGCTAATTTATGGATCGCGTGTTGGGTGGAACGCGTGGCGTTGTGTGGATCGCGCGCCGTTGGGTGGATCGCGCGCCGTTGGGTGGATCGCGCGGCGTTGGGTGGATCGCACGGCGTTGGGTGGATCGCGCGGCGTTGGGTGGATCGCGCGGCGTTGCGTGGATCGCGCGGCGTTGGGTGGATCGCGCGGCGTTGGGTGGATCGCGCGCCGTTGGGTGGAACGCGCGGCGTTGGGTAGACCACTGAGACACTGGGAGTTATGACTGGTGCTGTTTACGGTCAGTGTGTGTAAAGCCTCAGTATTAGTATTCTTATGTGACGATAATGACCATAATGACGATAATGACGATAATGACCACACCGCTCACTGACATATGCTTTATGTACGTCTGTATGATACACATTTGAAGGGAACATCTTACAAACTTCTATTCCTTCCATAAGAGGACTGCATCTCTGTGACTGAGCTATGAATACCACATATTATGGCACCTCTTCCACACGCGACCGGGTTGACATTGTGATCTCGCCTTAGTTCTTCTTGTGACGGTAATTGCCTGTGACGACCACTTAGTGTATCTGGTTAGTGGTCCTCGTAGGCAACTAGGTTGACAAGCATTTGAGTAAAATATCAACCACTTTTGCTTTCTAGCCTTCATTCAGACATGAACACTTATCCCTCCAAATCTGACTATAGCTCCTCTCCTTGTGTTTATCTATTTGTTCTCTGTGTAGGGAGGGAGAAAGGGGGGGGGGGAGAAAGAGGGGGGGAGGGAGAAAGAGGGGGGAGGGAGAAAGAGGGGGGAGGGAGAAAGAGGGGGGGGGGGGAGAGAAGGAGAGGGAGAAAGCGGGGGGGGAGGGAGAAAGAGGGGGCACATGGTCACAAAGCAAAGTGATCATCTGGAGTGCTGTGATTTGTGTGTGTGTGTGTGTATCAGTGTGTGTGTGTGTGTGGCTGACTGTTATTCTGAATGTGATTACAGCAGCACACAGTCAGCAGTCAGCTTAATGGGTTCAGAAAAACAGGAAGGAGATCTCAATTAGTTATCTAAGAGCTCTATATGACTCACCATCCTCCTCCCTCTACCCCCCTCCTCCTCCCTCTACCCCCTCCCCCCTCCTCCCTCTACCCCCTCCTCCCTCTATCCCCCCTCCTCCTCCCTCTACCCCCCCTCCTCCCTCTATCCCTCCTCCTCCCTCTACCCCCTCCTCCCTCTACCCCCCCTCCTCCCTCTACCCCCTCCTCCCTCTATCCCCTCCTCCTCCCTCTATCCCTCCTCCTCCCTCTATCCCTCTACCCCCCCCTCCTCCCTCTATCCCTCTACCCCCTCCTCCCTCTATCCCCTCCTCCTCCACATCCCTCCTCCTCCCTCTATCCCCTCCTCCTCCACATCCCTCCTCCTCCCTCTATCCCCTCCTCCTCCACATCCCTCCTCCTCCCTCTATCCCCTCCTCCTCCACATCCCTCCTCCTCCCTCTATCCCCTCCTCCTACACATCCCTCCTCCTCCCTCTATCCCCTCCTCCTCCACATCCCTCCTCCTTCCTCTATCGCCTCCTCCTCAACATCCCTCCTCCTTCCTCTATCCCCTCCTCCTTCTCCCCAACCTCCCTCTATCCCCTCCTCCTTCTCCCCCACCTCCTTCTATCCCCTCCTCCCCCACCTCCCTCTATCCCCACCTCCCTCTATCCCCTCCTCCTCCTCCTCCTCCTCCTCCCCCACCTCGCTCTATCCCCACCTCGCTCTATCCCCTCCTCCTTCTCCCCCACCTCGCTCTATCCCCTCCTCCTCCCCCAACTCTCTCTATCCCCTCCTCCTTCTTCTCCACCTCCCTCTATCCCCTCCTCCTCCTCCTCCCCCACCTCGCTCTATCCCCACCTCGCTCTATCCCCTCCTCCTTCTCCCCCACCTCCCTCTATCCCCTCCTCCTCCACATCCCTCCTCCTCCCTCTATCGCCTCCTCCTCAACATCCCTCCTCCTTCCTCTATCGCCTCCTCCTCAACATCCCTCCTCCTTCCTCTATCCCCTCCTCCTTCTCCCCAACCTCCCTCTATCCCCTCCTCCTTCTCCCCCACCTCCTTCTATCCCCTCCTCCCCCACCTCCCTCTATCCCCACCTCCTCCACCTCCCTCTATCCCCTCCTCCTCCTCCTCCTCCTCCTCCCCCACCTCGCTCTATCCCCACCTCGCTCTATCCCCTCCTCCTTCTCCCCCACCTCACTCTATCCCCTCCTCCTCCTCCCCCAACTCTCTCTATCCCCTCCTCCTTCTTCTCCACCTCGCTCTATCCCCTCCCCCCCCCCCCCACCTCGCTCTATCCCCTCCTCCTCCCCCACCTCCCCCACCTCACTCTATCCCCTCCTCCTCCCCCACCTCCCCCACCTCACTCTATCCCCTCCTCCTCCTCCCCCAACTCTCTCTATCCCCTCCTCCTTCTTCTCCACCTCGCTCTATCCCCTCCTCCTCCCCCCCCACCTCGCTCTATCCCTCCTCCTCCCCCCCCACCTCGCTCTATCCCCTCCTCCTCCCCCACCTCACTCTATCCCCACCTCGCTCTATCCCCTCCTCCTTCTCCCCCACCTCGCTCTATCCCCTCCTCCTTCTCCCCCACCTCGCTCTATCCCCTCCTCCTTCTCCCCCACCTCCCTCTATCCCCTCCTCCTTCTCCCCCACCTCCCTCTATCCCCTCCTCCTTCTCCCCCACCTCCCTCTATCCCCTCCTCCTTCTCCCCCACCTCCCTCTATCCCCTCCTCCTCCTTCTCCCCCACCTCCCTCTATCCCCTCCTTCTCCCCCACCTCCCTCCTCCTCCTTCTCCCCCACCTCCCTCCTCCTCCTTCTCCCCCACCTCGCTCTATCTCCTCCTCCTTCTCCCCCACCTCCCTCTATCCCCTCCTCCTTCTCCCCCACCTCCCTCTATCCCCTCCTCCTTCTCCCCCACCTCCCTCTATCCCCACCTCCTCCTTCTCCCCCACCTCCCTCTATCCCCACCTCCTCCTTCTCCCCCACCTCCCTCTATCCCCTCCTTCTCCCCCACCTCCCTCCTCCTCCTTCTCCCCCACCTCCCTCCTCCTTCTCCCCCACCTCCCTCCTCCTTCTCCCCCACCTCCCCCCTCCTCCTTCTCCCCCACCTCGCTCTATCTCCTCCTCCTTCTCCCCCACCTCGCTCTATCCCCTCCTCCTTCTCCCCCACCTCCTCCTTCTCCCCCTCCTCCTCCTTCTCCCCCACCTCCCTCTATCCCCTCCTCCTTCTCCCCATCATCCCCTGCTGCCTGAAAGACAAGAAGCGAAGAGATGTTTTGTTCTGTCAGGTGGTGCAGCACAAGAGTCAATTGAATGTGTGTCTCTCTAAGGGTGTTAGCTAGAAAATAGAGGGAGGGGGGTGGTGATCATTTTCTACAGTAGAAAATCCCCCCCGTGCAGCAGTCACTGTGTCCAGGCTAGTCAGATACAATATAACTAGAGCTGACAGATGGGCTGGGTGTGTTCTATGTGACACAAGGTTTAATATCTAAATAGCTCAGGTAGAGAAACACACAGATGCACACACACATACAGGCAGTGAGAGAGACACCCTCTGAGGCACAATCTTAACAGTACTGGGACTCTCCTCCTCCCCCCTCCCTCCGTTCCCTCCCTTCCCCCTCTCCTCTCCTCTCCCTCCCTTCCCTCCCTTCCCTCTCTCCTCTCCCTCCGTTCCCTCCCTTCCCTCTCTCCTCTCCCTCCGTTCCCTCCCTTCCCTCTCTCCCTCCTCTCCCCTCCCTTCCCTCCTCTCCCTCCGTTCCCTCCCTTCCTCCGTTCCCTCCCTCCCTGCCCCTCTCCCCTCACTCCGTTCCTTCCCTCCCTCCCTGCCCCTCTCCCCTCCCTCCGTTCCCTCCCTTGCCCCTCTCCCCTCCCTCCGTTCCCTCCCTTGCCCCTCTCCCCTCCCTCCGTTCCCTTCATCCCTTCCCTCTCTCCCCTCCCTCCGTTCCCTCTCTTCCCTCCCTCCGTTCCCTCTCTCCCCTCCCTCCGTTCCCTCTCTCCCCTCCCTCCCTTCCCCCCCTCCCCCTCTCCCCTCCCTCCCTCCCCCTCTCTCCGTTCCCTCCCTTCCCTCCCTCCGTTCCCTCCTATCACTCTTTCCTTTCACCCCCCCCGTCCTCACTCCTTCCCTCTATTTGTTCTTGTTGACAGGCGCAGGGAGAAAAGGAGTAATCTGTAGACAGGCATTTTCAGGGAGAAAAGGAGTAATCAACATTAGTCAGAGCCTGCCTGGGAGAGGAGAGGAGAGGTAGAGTGTTGTCAACTGTTTCACTACTCCTACTCACTACCAATATGGGGGACGGGGGACGGGGGGACGGGGGGGGGGAGGGCAGAGTGGGGGGGGGGTGGCAGAGTGGCTATTTAGCAGTCGTATGGCTTGGTTGTCCAAGAGCTGATGCTACGGTACTGTATGCTAGACGGTAGCAGAGTGAACAGTGTATGGCTTGGATGCCAGGAGTCTTTGGCTATTTTTCGGGGCCTTCCACTGACACCGCCTGATGTACAGGTCCAGGGTTGCAGGGAGCTCTGCCCCAGTGTAGCACTTTGTGGTCAAGAGTGGTGAGATTACCGTTACAAGGGTTGTTGTATCCAGTCAAGATGCTCTCTGGTGCAGCTGTAGAACCTTTGGAGGATTTGAGTGCCCGTGCCAAATCTTTTCAACCTCCTGGGGTTGAAAAGATTTGCTCCTTGGTCATCCTTGGTCATACTGACCTTGAGGGAGAGAGGTTGTTGTCCTGGCAACACACTGCTAAGTGTCTGACCACTCCTCCCTGTAGGCTGACTCATCGCCGTCGGTGATCAGTGGTACCACCAGGGCATGAAATGTAGGTAGATAAACAAACACTCAGATTATTATTTTTTTGTTGCTAAAATTACACACACAAAAACATATGAGCGTGCTTTGTAATGTTTATAAAACAGTACATGTATTACTTGCAAGTAGCTTTTGGTCTTTTAACCAAAATACTGTATCGCAGACAAAAAATGTTCACCTGCCCCTTTAAGATGTTACCGTGGTAACGCGACGAGTCATGTTTTGTGCCTGTGAGAGAGAGTCTGACTCGTGGAAGTGTGGTAGTATTTTCTCTCCCAAGCAGTTCGAACTCAAAACATTGGAAAAACATCCTAGCTTGTGAACTCGACAACGTAAATAGCCAAGAAACACAAGGATAAAGTCTCGCTTCAGTCGACGTTCCTTTCAAGTAAACTTTTACACCTGTGAGCATAGCTTTTAATACATTTAAAATAATAACATTTAGCTCAACTCTTCCAGCCAGGCAGTGATGCAGCGTGAGGTGCAATAGACTATATAGGATGACTAGTTGTTTGACTCTGTGAGATTTAATTTATCAGCTATGAAACAAAACGGCAGAAATACTTAAAAAAACAGCTACTGCAGCGTTTATATGAATGTAAATGTGATCATACTTGACTATGTTTATACACAAATGCGAGTGAAATGTTCTCCCTGAGGAGCCGTGACCACCTGCCAATTTTGCTGGTAAAAAATACATTTTTACTCACAAATGCCAAAATCTACCCTCATTTGGCAGGTGGTGGGTGTTTTAATTTTAAGCCTCACCAGTCTTTCAAAGCACGTGATAATTACTGACGTGAGAGCTACAAGATGTTTAGCCAGGTGACCTCGGAGCTCTTGGGAACAGGGACAATGGCGGTCAGCTTGAAACATATCTGGGCTAGTTTTGTACAGAGCTGTCAGTTGGTTGGACAGTTCTACTGTAACATATAACCCATGATTTAACACCCCGACTCAGACCACAGGGCTGTTGGTTCTACTGCCGTTCCTCAGACACAGCCCTCTCCCCAGGATCTATGACTTTCTCTCAGGAAGGAACAGGAAGTAGATCCTAAACCCTGAGAGGTCAAACCAACGCAGCTTACACTTCTGCTATACATTAACATAACCCATGATTTAACACCCCGACTCAGACCACAGGGCTGTTGGTTCTACTGCCGTTCCTCAGACACAGCCCTCTCCCCAGGATCTATGACTGTCTCTCAGGAAGGAACAGGAAGTAGATCCTAAACCCTGAGAGGTCAAACCAACGCAGCTTACACTTCTGCTATACATCACACAGCGAGGTGTGTGTGTGTGTGTGTGTAATGACAAGCAGTTCAAGTGGGGCAGCCAGCCTTGGTGACGTCACACCCAGAACGGGGGGGGAGAGAAGGAGTTAGCCGCCACGGAGTGGTCGAAAATGGTGAAAGAAAACACACCCTTCCTGTTTTAAAGCAGCAAAGGTGAGGGGACTGAACGGGGGAGTAAGTTTGGTTCATCCACCTCCTCCTCTAGAGGTTGAAACCGGTTTATTCCTCCTCCTCTTGTCGTGGCGTACAGTTTACAGGCATCATGTTGAAGAAAGACTGACTACAGCCACATGGGAGCTGCTGGGGAGCCTTTGACTCCAGACACATGGGAGCTGCTGGGAGCCTTTGACTCCAGACACATGGGAGCTGCTGGGGAGCCTTTGACTCCAGACACATGGGAGCTGCTGGGAGCCTTTGACTCCAGACACATGGGAGCTGCTGGGAGCCTTTGACTCCAGACACATGGGAGCTGCTGGGAGCCTTTGACTCCAGACACATGGGAGCTGCTGGGAGCCTTTGACTACAGCCACATGGGAGCTGCTGGGAGCCTTTGACTCCAGACACATGGGAGCTGCTGGGAGCCTTTGACTACAGCCACATGGGAGCTGCTGGGAGCCTTTGACTCCAGACACATGGGAGCTGCTGGGAGCCTTTGACTCCAGACACATGGGAGCTGCTGGGAGCCTTTGACTCCAGACACATGGGAGCTGCTGGGAGCCTTTGACTCCAGACACATGGGAGCTGCTGGGAGCCTTTGACTCCAGACACATGGGAGCTGCTGGGAGCCTTTGACTCCAGACACATGGGAGCTGCTGGGAGCCTTTGACTCCAGACACATGGGAGCTGCTGGGAGCCTTTGACTCCAGACACATGGGAGCTGCTGGGAGCCTTTGACTCCAGACACATGGGAGCTGCTGGGAGCCTTTGACTCCAGACACATGGGAGCTGCTGGGGGAGCCTTTGACTCCAGACACATGGGAGCTGCTGGGAGCCTTTGACTCCAGACACATGGGAGCTGCTGGGGAGCCTTTGACTCCAGACACATGGGAGCTGCTGGGAGCCTTTGACTCCAGACACATGGGAGCTGCTGGGAGCCTTTGACTCCAGACACATGGGAGCTGCTGGGGAGCCTTTGACTCCAGACACATGGGAGCTGCTGGGAGCCTTTGACTCCAGACACATGGGAGCTGCTGGGAGCCTTTGACTCCAGACACATGGGAGCTGCTGGGAGCCTTTGACTCCAGACACATGGGAGCTGCTGGGGAGCCTTTGACTCCAGACACATGGGAGCTGCTGGGAGCCTTTGGCTGCAGACACATGGGAGCTGCTGGGAGCCTTTGACTCCAGACACATGGGAGCTGCTGGGGAGCCTTTGACTCCAGACACATGGGAGCTGCTGGGAGCCTTTGGCTGCAGACACATGGGAGCTGCTGGGAGCATTTGACTCCAGACACATGGGAGCTGCTGGGGAGCCTTTGACTCCAGACACATGGGAGCTGCTGGGGAGCCTTTGACTCCAGACACATGGGAGCTGCTGGGGAGCCTTTGACTCCAGACACATGGGAGCTGCTGGGAGCCTTTGACTCCAGACACATGGGAGCTGCTGGGGAGCCTTTGACTCCAGACACATGGGAGCTGCTGGGGGAGCCTTTGACTCCATCTCTCCATGTTCTGGTGTCTTGTAATAACCACGTAGTGTGTTAAGTAAATATAATAAAAAAAAGTTATTTTTGAATCCAGTTGCTCTTGGGTTTGTCAAGAAAATATTCACAGAGCTAGTGAATGTCAAAAAGGCAGCTCCCTGGTGCAGAGCTGTGTTCCCCTTTCACCTCTGGGGTTAAGCCTGCCCCCCCCCCCCCCCCCCCCCCCCCCCCCGTCCTTTATGATGGTGCAGTCCTACACGGCGGCCAGTCTACCGTGGCTGGCACGGCTCAGTGGTTGCAGAGTGTAGTGTTACACAAGCTATCGGACAAAGGAAACTTCACGACCATTATGGGGCCAAGGGGCCAGACAGCTCAGTCTGTGTGTGGTGTTTGTTTTGGGGGAAACGAGGTGGTTAGCTAGCCATCACACTCGCATTCTCTCTTCCACTCTCTCTCTCTCTCTCTCTCTCTTCCACTCTCTCTCTGTCTCTCTCTCGCTCTCTCTCCCTCTTTCTCTCTCTCTCCCCCCTATCTCTCTCCCACTATCTCTCTCCCTCTCTCCCCCCTATCTCTCTCCCTCTCTCTCCCCCCTGTCTCTCTCTCTCTCTCTCCCCCTGTCTCTCTCCCCCTCTCCCCCCTGTCTCTCTCCCCCGTCTCTCGCTCTCTCTCCCCCCTGTCTCTCTCCCCCGTCTCTCGCTCTCTCTCCCCCTGTCTCTCTCTCCCCCTGTCTCTCTCTCCCTCTCTCCCCCTGTCTCTCTCCCTCTCTCCCCCTGTCTCTCTCCCCCCCTCTCTCTCCCCCCTGTCTCCCCTGTCTCTCTCTCCCCCCTGTCTCCCCTGTCTCTCTCTCCCTCTCCCCCTCTCTCTCTCCCCCCCTGTCTCTCTCTCTCTCTCTCTCCCCCCTGTCTCTCTCTCTCTCCCCCTGTCTTTCTCTCTCCCCCCTGTCTCCCCTGTCTCTCTCTCCCCCTCTCTCTCTCTCCCCCTCTCTCTCTCTCTCTCCCCCTCTCTCTCTCTCTCTCTCTCTGTGCTTATCTCCACAGTGTGTGTTGTAATTTGCTCTGTGTGCAACAAGCAGAGCATAGCTGAATCTCAGTTCTGGAATGACCTAGCCATTTCCACTCCAGTCACAAGCGCAGACAGAGGCAGTTTCATTCACTGACTGTTGTGCCTTTTAACTGTGTGTGTGTGTGTGTGTGTGTGTATGTATGTGTGATTATGTGGTCTTCTCTCTCTCTGTGTGTGTGTGTGTGTGTGTGTGTGTGTGTGTGATATTCTGTGGTCTTCTCTGTGTGTGTGTGTGCTGCGTCCACAACATGTTCCAACAGTGTTCAAAGCCCTTTGTTCGTTGACACCTATCACAGTAACACGTATCACAGTAACACGTATCACAGTAACACGTATCACAGTAACACCTATCACAGTAACACAGTAACACCTATCACAGTAACACCTATCACAGTAACACGTATCACAGTAACACGTATCACAGTAACACCTATCACAGTAACACAGTAACACCTATCACAGTAACACCTATCACAGTAACACCTATCACAGTAACACCTATCACAGTAACACAGTAACACCTATCACAGTAACACCTATCACAGTAACACGTATCACAGTAACACGTATCACAGTAACACCTATCACAGTAACACAGTAACACCTATCACAGTAACACCTATCACAGTAACACGTATCACAGTAACACGTATCACAGTAACACCTATCACAGTAACACAGTAACACCTATCACAGTAACACCTATCACAGTAACACCTATCACAGTAACACCTATCACAGTAACACAGTAACACCTATCACAGTAACACCTATCACAGTAACACCTATCACAGTAACACGTATCACAGTAACACGTATCACAGTAACACCTATCACAGTAACACGTATCACAGTAACACGTATCACAGTAACACATATCACAGTAACACAGTAACACCTATCACAGTAACACCTATCACAGTAACACCTATCACAGTAACACGTATCACAGTAACACCTATCACAGTAACACATATCACAGTAACACCTATCACAGTAACACATATCACAGTAACACAGTAACACCTATCACAGTAACACCTATCACAGTAACACCTATCACAGTAACACATATCACAGTATCACAGTAACACCTATCACAGTAACACATATCACAGTAACACAGTAACACCTATCACAGTAACACCTATCACAGTAACACCTATCACAGTAACACCTATCACATTAACACCTATCACAGTAACACCTATCACAGTAACACATATCACAGTAACACAGTAACACCTATCACAGTAACACCTATCACAGTAACACCTATCACAGTAACACGTATCACAGTAACACCTATCACAGTAACACCTATCACAGTAACACGTATCACAGTAACACCTATCACAGTAACACATATCACAGTAACACAGTAACACCTATCACAGTAACACCTATCACAGTAACACCTATCACAGTAACACATATCACAGTAACACCTATCACAGTAACACCTATCACAGTAACACATATCACAGTAACACAGTAACACCTATCACAGTAACACCTATCACAGTAACACCTATCACAGTAACACCTATCACAGTAACACCTATCACAGTAACACCTATCACAGTAACACATATCACAGTAACACCTATCACAGTAACACCTATCACAGTAACACCTATCACAGTAACACCTATCACAGTAACACATATCACAGTAACACAGTAACACCTATCACAGTAACACCTATCACAGTAACACCTATCACAGTAACACGTATCACAGTAACACCTATCACAGTAACACCTATCACAGTAACACCTATCACAGTAACACCTATCACAGTAACACCTATCACAGTAACACCTATCACAGTATCACAGTAACACCTATCACAGTAACACCTATCACAGTAACACCTATCACAGTAACACCTATCACAGTAACACCTATCACAGTAACACCTATCACAGTAACACGTATCACAGTAACACCTATCACAGTAACACCTATCACAGTAACACATATCACAGTAACACAGTAACACCTATCACAGTAACACCTATCACAGTAACACCTATCACAGTAACACCTATCACAGTAACACCTATCACAGTAACACCTATCACAGTAACACAGTAACACCTATCACAGTAACACCTATCACAGTAACACCTATCACAGTAACACATATCACAGTAACACAGTAACACCTATCACAGTAACACCTATCACAGTAACACCTATCACAGTAACACGTATCACAGTAACACCTATCACAGTAACACCTATCACAGTAACACCTATCACAGTAACACCTATCACAGTAACACCTATCACAGTAACACCTATCACAGTAACACCTATCACAGTATCACAGTAACACCTATCACAGTAACACCTATCACAGTAACACCTATCACAGTAACACCTATCACAGTAACACCTATCACAGTAACACGTATCACAGTAACACCTATCACAGTAACACGTATCACAGTAACACCTATCACAGTAACACCTATCACAGTAACACCTATCACAGTAACACCTATCACAGTAACACCTATCACAGTAACACCTATCACAGTAACACCTATCACAGTAACACGTATCACAGTAACACCTATCACAGTAACACCTATCACAGTAACACCTATCACAGTAACACCTATCACAGTAACACCTATCACAGTAACACCTATCACAGTAACACAGTAACACCTATCACAGTAACACCTATCACAGTAACACCTATCACAGTAACACCTATCACAGTAACACCTATCACAGTAACACCTATCACAGTAACACCTATCACAGTAACACAGTAACACCTATCACAGTAACACCTATCACAGTAACACCTATCACAGTAACACCTATCACAGTAACACCTATCACAGTAACACAGTAACACCTATCACAGTAACACCTATCACAGTAACACCTATCGCAGTAACACAGTAACACCTATCACAGTAACACCTATCACAGTAACACATATCACAGTAACACGTATCACAGTAACACCTATCACAGTAACACCTATCACAGTAACACGTATCACAGTAACACGTATCACAGTAACACCTATCACAGTAACACCTATCACAGTAACACCTATCACAGTAACACATATCACAGTAACACGTATCACAGTAACACCTATCACAGTAACACCTATCACAGTAACACCTATCACAGTAACACCTATCACAGTAACACCTATCACAGTAACACCTATCACAGTAACACCTATCACAGTAACACCTATCACAGTAACACCTATCACAGTAACACCTATCACAGTAACACGTATCACAGTAACACGTATCACAGTAACACCTATCACAGTAACACCTATCACAGTAACACCTATCACAGTATCACAGTAACACCTATCACAGTAACACGTATCACAGTAACACGTATCACAGTAACACCTATCACAGTAACACCTATCACAGTAACACCTATCACAGTAACACCTATCACAGTAACACGTATCACAGTAACACCTATCACAGTAACACCTATCACAGTATCACAGTAACACCTATCACAGTAACACCTATCACAGTATCACAGTAACACCTATCACAGTAACACATATCACAGTAACACATATCACATATCACAGTAACACCTATCACAGTAACACCTATCACAGTAACACATATCACAGTAACACATATCACATATCACAGTAACACCTATCACAGTAACACAGTAACACCTATCACAGTAACACCTGTCACAGTAACACAGTAACACCTATCACAGTAACACCTATCACAGTAACACCTATCACAGTAACACCTATCACAGTAACACCTATCACAGTAACACAGTAACACCTATCACAGTAACACAGTAACACCTGTCACAGTAACACAGTAACACATATCACAGTAACACATATCACAGTAACACCTATCACAGTAACACCTATCACAGTAACACCTATCACAGTAACACCTATCACAGTAACACAGTAACACCTATCACAGTAACACCTATCACAGTAACACCTATCACAGTAACACCTATCACAGTAACACAGTAACACCTATCACAGTAACACCTATCACATCACAGTAACACATATCACATCACAGTAACACATATCACATCACAGTAACACATATCACATCACAGTAACACATATCACAGTAACACATCACAGTAACACATATCACAGTAACACCTATCACAGTAACACCTATCACAGTAACACCTATCACAGTAACACATATCACAGTAACACCTATCACAGTAACACATATCATCTCCTTAAAACAGTTATCATGCACCTCTAGATGAAAATGTATTCAACTAGCCTAGCTAGTGCCAGCCTGTCTGAAGTTAAACGTTCCTGAAAGTAAACGGTGGCTAGATGAGAGGTTGGGAAGGATTCCTGTGTGTGTGTCAGCGTCAGTGGTTAGGAATGCGTTTGAAATGCCTGTTGCTGTGTATGTCCTGTGATCAGATCAGCACTGTGGTGGAGGAGAGATTTAGACTGTTACTCTGAATCTCTGGACTCTAAACAGCAGCTGCCTGCACAGTACTCCTCTAATGCCTCGGGGAGAGGGAGGGGGAAACCGAGGAGGCAGAGAACTAAAGGGAGGAGAGGGGGAGGGGGGGGAACAGAGGAGGCAGAGAACTAGAGAGGGGGGAACAGAGGAGGCAGAGAACTAAAGGGAGGAGAGGGGGAGGAGGGGAAACGGAGGAGGCAGAGAACTAAAGGGAGGAGAGGGGGAGGAGGGGAAACGGAGGAGGCAGAGAACTAAAGGGAGGAGAGGGGGAGGGGGGGGAACAGAGGAGGCAGAGAACTAGAGAGGGGGGAACAGAGGAGGCAGAGAACTAGAGGGAGGAGAGGGGGAGGGGGGGGAAAACAGAGGAGGCAGAGAACTAGAGGGAGGAGAGGGAGAGGAGGGGAAACAGAGGAGGCAGAGAACTAAAGGGAGGAGAGGGGGAGGAGGGGAAACGGAGGAGGCAGAGAACTAAAGGGAGGAGAGGGGGAGGAGGGGAAACGGAGGAGGCAGAGAACTAAAGGGAGGAGAGGGGGAGGAGGGGAAACGGAGGAGGCAGAGAACTAAAGGGAGGAGAGGGAGATGAGGGGAAACCGAGGAGGCAGAGAACTAAAGGGAGGAGAGGGGGAGGAGGGGAAACGGAGGAGGCAGAGAACTAGAGAGGGGGGGAACAGAGGAGGCAGAGAACTAGAGGGAGGAGAGGGGGAGGGGGGGAAACAGAGGAGGCAGAGAACTAGAGGGAGGAGAGGGAGAGGAGGGGAAACAGAGGAGGCAGAGAACTAGAGGGAGGGAGGAGATGGGGAGGGGGGAAACAGGAGGCAGAGAACTGGAGAGGGAGGGAGGGGAAACAGAGGAGGCAGAGAACTAGGGAGGGAGGGAGGAGATGGGGAGGGGGAAAACAGGAGGGAGGGAGGGGAAACAGAGGAGGCAGAGAACTAGGGAGGGAGGGAGGAGATGGGGAGGGGGAAAACAGGAGGGAGGGAGGGGAAACAGAGGAGGCAGAGAACTAGGGAGGGAGGGAGGAGATGGGGAGGGGGAAAACAGGAGGGAGGGAGGGGAAACAGAGGAGGCAGAGAACTAGGGAGGGAGGGAGGCATGGGAGGGGGAGGGTGGAGACTAGTTTGCTTGACTGCTTTTTCTCAGCTCACCCCTGTGACTTAACAGAACACACTACTCAGAATAACATTCTCAACAGCCTTTAAATATCTTCACATTGACCTCATGCTTCTTCACTTAGTGAGCACACACAGCTCGCTCTCGCTCTTGCTCTCTCCTTCCCCCCCTCTCTTCTCCCGCTTCCTCCCTCTCTTCTCTCTCTTCCTCCCTCTCTCTCTTCTCTCTCTTCCTCCCTCTGCTCTCTCTCCCTCCCTCTCTTATCCCCCCCCTCTCTCTGCGCCCTGTGTGGTGTCTGCTCCCTGTGTGGTGTCTGCTCCCTGTGTGGTGTCTGCTCCCTGTGTGGTGTCTGCGCCCTGTGTGGTGTCTGCGCCCTGTGTGATGTCTGCGCCCTGTGTGGTGTCTGCGCCCTGTGTGGTGTCTGCGCCCTGTGTGGTGTCTGCGCCCTGTGTGGTGTCTGCGCCCTGTGTGGTGTCTGCGCCCTGTGTGGTGTCTGCGCCCTGTGTGGTGTCTGCGCCCTGTGTTCTGTCTGCGCCCTGTGTGGCGTCCGCGCCCTGTGTGGCGTCCGCTCCCTGTGTGGCGTCTGCTCCCTGTGTGGCGTCTGCGCCCTGTGTGGCGTCTGCTCCCTGTGTGGCGTCTGCTCCCTGTGTGGCGTCTGCGCCCTGTGTGGCGTCTGCTCCCTGTGTGGCGTCTGCTCCCTGTGTGGCGTCTGCTCCCTGTGTGGCGTCTGCGCCCTGTGTGGCGTCTGCTCCCTGTGTGGCGTCTGCTCCCTGTGTGGCGTCTGCTCCCTGTGTGGCGTCTGCTCCCTGTGTGGCGTCTGCTCCCTGTGTGGCGTCTGCTCCCTGTGTGGCGTCTGCTCCCTGTGTGGCGTCTGCTCCCTGTGTGGCGTCTGCTCCCTGTGTGGCGTCTGCTCCCTGTGTGGCGTCTGCTCCCAGCGTGGCGTCTGCTCCCAGCGTGGCGTCTGCTCCCAGCGTGTTGTCTGCTCCCAGCGTGGTGTCTGCTCCCTGCGTGGTGTCTGCTCCCTGCGTGGTGTCTGCTCCCAGCGTGGTGTCTGCTCCCAGCGTGGTGTCTGCTCCCAGCGTGGTGTCTGCTCCCAGCGTGGTGTCTGCTCCCTGCGTGGTGTCTGCTCCCTGCGTGGTGTCTGCTCCCTGCGTGGTGTCTGCTCCCTGTGTGGTGTCTGCTCCCAGCGTGGTGTCTGCTCCCTGCGTGGTGTCTGCTCCCTGCGTGGTGTCTGCTCCCTGCGTGGTGTCTGCTCCCTGCGTGGTGTCTGCTCCCTGCGTGGTGTCTGCTCCCTGCGTGGTGTCTGCTCCCTGCGTGGTGTCTGCTCCCTGCGTGGTGTCTGCTCCCTGCGTGGTGTCTGCTCCCTGCGTGGTGTCTGCTCCCTGCGTGGTGTCTGCTCCCTGCGTGGTGTCTGCTCCCTGCGTGGTGTCTGCTCCCTGCGTGGTGTCTGCTCCCTGCGTGGTGTCTGCTCCCTGCGTGGTGTCTGCTCCCTGTGTGGTGTCTGCTCCCTGCGTGGTGTCTGCTCCCTGCGTGGTGTCTGCTCCCTGTGGGGTGTCTGCTCCCTGTGTGGTGTCTGCTCCCTGCGTGGCGTCTGCTCCCTGCGTGGCGTCTGCTCCCTGCGTGGCGTCTGCTCCCTGTGTGGCGTCTGCTCCCTGTGTGGCGTCTGCTCCCTGTGTGGCGTCTGCTCCCTGTGTGGCGTCTGCTCCCTGTGTGGCGTCTGCTCCCTGTGTGGCGTCTGCTCCCTGTGTGGCGTCTGCTCCCTGTGTGGCGTCTGCTCCCTGTGTGGCGTCTGCTCCCTGTGTGGCGTCTGCTCCCTGACTGTCATGAGGGTTTGGATTTCAATATGTCAGTAATTCCCCCCTTATGCCTATTAACACTTGGTGGGTACTGTGTGTTTTCTGGTAGAAGTCTGGCCCAGTTGACTTTGCATGGCCCGGTTGACGTTGCATGGCCCGGTTGACGTTGCATGGCCCGGTTGACGTTGCATGGCCCGGTTGACGTTGCATGGCCCGGTTGACGTTGCATGGCCCGGTTGACGTTGCATGGCCCGGGCTCCCCGGGAGGGCGGACACCTCTCCTTAGGAGGACCAATTGAAAGGTCGAAAATGAGCAAACCCCACCCAACCGGGGCAACGGGTCGTGCTCAATGAACCCACCCACTAGACCAAACACCGCTTACTGCAAGGGTGGTGATGGAGAGCGGAGGGAGGGAGAGAATAGAGCTGTGTGTGTTCACTGTGTGAAGAAGCATGAAGTCATTGTAAAGATATTTAAAGCCTTAGAATTCTGTTCTGAGTAGTGTGTGTGTTCTGTTAAGTCATAGGGTTGAGTCAAGCACACCAGGCCCTCCCCTCCCCCAGTGGCCCGGCCCTCCCCTCCCATCCCCCGGAAGGCCCTCCCCTCCCCTCCCCCGGCAGGCCCTCCCCGGCC